>NW_028257157.1:0-61106 GCF_035046125.1 Drosophila serrata
GTGTTCGCTTATATGTTCCGCTTCATAAGAAAATGTAAAGACAAGAGTATAGTTTTCGAAAAAACTCTGTCACCGACTGAATATAATGAAGCATTTAATAAGATAGTCGAAATAATCCAGAATCACGAGTATCAAGTAGAAATAGTAAAAATTCGTAAAGGTTCCAAGGTCGGCCCAAGTCTTCAGCGATTGAACCCATTCATCCATGAAGACACCGGCACTTGGTGCAATTTTTCGTTGTTGCGAGTTGGGGGGCGACTAGCAAACGCTCCTATATCCTACGATGCCAAGTTTCCCTTGCTGTTGACGAAACGCTCCCAATTTGTGCAGAGCTACGTCCGGCATTTGCACCACACAAATTTTCATGTCGGCCCTCGAGCACTTGTGAGCATCCTACGACAGCGTATTTGGACCATAAACGCTCAGGAACTCTGCAGTCAGACAGTTCGATCGTGTGTGCGCTGTTTTAAATACAAGCCCCGACTGATGACTCAAATTATGGGAAATCTTCCCGCAGAAAGACTCCGTGCTCTCCGCCCATTTGCAATATGTGGCGTTGATTTTTGTGGCCCTGTTTATACGACATTGAAAATACGAGGAAGGCCCCCATATAAGTCCTACATTGCATTATTTGTTTGTTTTGCGTCCAAGGCGGTTCATTTAGAAATTGTTTCAGACCTAAGTACTGACTCTTTTTTATTGGCTTTCCAAAGGTTTATTGGTCGCCGAGGATGTCCCCAGACCGCTCCGCACATGGGCGGACTATGGGAGGCAGGTGTCAAAACTGCCAAGCACCTACTCCTACGAGCGGTGGGCGGCGCACTCCTCAACGCAGAAGAGCTGGGGACAGTCCTCGTCGGAATCGAGGCCATGATGAACTCGCGGCCCCTCGGAGCTCTCAGCCAGGACCCAAGCGACGGAGAGGCACTCACTCCAGGACACCTGCTGACAGGCGGGCCCCTCGTCGCAGCACCAGCACTGCGGACCCCGGACCAGGCGGGTCTCAGCTGCTTGCGGCGATGGCGGCTTGTCTCGTCAGCCAAGCAAATGTTTTGGCGGCGATGGTCCCGGGAGTATGTGCTGGGCCTTCAAATACGAGGCAAGTGGCACCACGACCAGGAGAACGTCAAGGAGGGACAGCTCGTCATAGTGGCAGAGGACAACCTGCCGCCTCAACAGTGGCTCCTCGGACGGATCGTCGCAACGCACGCAGGGGAGGACGGCATGGTCAGGGTCGTCGACCTTAGACGGAGCGATGGAGCCATCTTCCGAAGGGCGATCCACAAGCTGGCGCCGCTTCCAGGAGGTTGAAGCCGTGGAGGCGTTCAACGGGGCCGGTGTTGGCTGAAGTCATAATTTGTGAAGTCTAGTGTAGTTAGTTTAGGGCGAAGGCGAGAGCGCAATAAAGCTCTCTCGCGCTCTTCGCGAATTCGCCTCGCCTTCGCCAACCTTAGATAAGCTAGGCTAAGCAGATGAAATAGATGATTCGCATTTTACACTCGAAGCCACGCACCACCTTTTTTTCGTTCGCCAAACGTCTGCCACCACAACTCGGTTTTTTTGTAATTTAATTTTTTTAATGTTCTAATAAACTAATTAGAAAATTCAACCACCATTTTTTTATATTATTATTCGAAATATTGCATATTATTGAGCAAAATATAGGTCAAGCCAATATTTTGAACAATTAGCGGTCGCCGACCACTGCCTTTCCCATATTTATCATTTCATTAATTAATAAATAGAGATGATTCGCAGTTCTGAGATTGAAACCCGATCACGTATTTTTCGGCAATCTTAAAATGAGGGTTTCACACAGCTAAATTCAAGATCTGGGACATCGTCAGTACCAACCAGTTTTTATTCTGAAGGTCTGCGGTGTCAAGGATTGAGATTTAACGGAAATTACTCGCAGAGCTTTTGTCATATCTACCCCGGTACATTCAGTTACCCAATCTTTTACGCAAATGCACACGCCAACGAAAGACATCATTACTACGGAGCGAATTCAGTGGGCAATAGATTCTTTTGATAGATACAAAAGCCCGGGCCCAGACGGCATAATACAGGCAATGCTAAAATCGGCCAAGACTGACGCACATCCACTCTTATGGAGGGAAGCAAAAGTCATATTTATACCGAAACCTGATAGAAGGGAGCACGTATTGAAAGAGGCATCAGAGAATGAATCGGGGCTTTGCTAAAGAGCAGGACGATCACATCCGAACTGAGTGGCACTCACCTCACGCGGACTGTGAAGAGAGACACATCTCAGGGCGGGGTTCTATCGCCCCTACTCTGGCTCATAAATATGAATGCCATATTGACAGATCTCAGTACGTAGCGACGTAGCTCTACTAGTATCAGGACCATACTCTGACGTTATTAGCGAAATAATGACAGGTGGCAAATACCTGTGGACTAGGTGTCAATCCCACTAAGACAGAACTGATGCTCTTCACAAGAAGAACCAAGATACCAGCCTTCAACATGCCCAGGGACTGCACCCAAAGATAATTTTATGACTCTACACAGCAGTGGTATGGCCAATACTAACATACATAGCCCTAGTAAGGTGGCCTGCACTAGGGCATACAATATACAATGCTATCTTGAATATAATGCCGATAGAACTGTTCGTGAAGGATATTGCAGCACAGAGCGCAGTGAGACTGAAAGCACGCAATTTCTGGAAGGATTACGGCGCCGGGCACGGCAGCGAAATAAAGGCATACGAAAAAACAGACTACATGACCGCGGAATTGAACTTCGGAAACGCATTCTCGACCACATACCCAACAAGGGAAGACTGGAGAAGGGACAAAGTGGTGGTAGAGAACAAGGTGTCCCCCTACACCGATGGCTCCAAGATAAGCTGTGGCGTAGGGGCTGGGAACTACGCTGAGAATTGGGGAATTGAAAAGGCATTCAATCTCCCAGACTCAGCGACGGTCTTTCAGGCTAAGTTGCTAGCCATAAGGGAAGCAGTCAAACTCCCCTTAGGACAGGACATCAGGGACACCAAAGTGCGTATCTACTCGGATAGCCAAACGGCTATAAAATCCCTAGCTGCCGTGAAAACCAACTCACGGCTAGTGGCAGAAGGCAAGAAGGCCCTTAATAGATTTGCTGATAAAAATTTGGAAAAATAACCTGGGTACCGGGACACAGCGAGACCCCGGGGAACGAAAAGGCGGACATACTAGCCCGTGCAGGCTCGGCAGGACTAAGTACAGACATCGATTTCCCTAAACGCGATCCAGACAAGTATTCATGACCACTTCAAGCAGAAGATGGGACTGCCACATACTACAATCTGTAGAAGCTGCAAGCAAACTACAGAGTAAGAGACACCGGAACTTCTGTTCTGCTTCTGCCCAGCGCTGAATCACATCAGACTTCGTCACTATGGTGCCTACCAGATGGAGTCATTGGGAAGCATAGAAAAGCTGAAGGTATCGGGAATCCTAGGTTTCCTCACTGACTCTGGTTGGTAGAGTGGAACAAAAAAAAGCTTAGCTCTGCTTGGAGGCTCTGGTTTTTGGTCCTCACCACTGAAACCTACCTACCTACCATGATAGTTCCATTCAGACTAGACAACCAAGGAACAAGCAAACTACCTTCAAATTTATGTCCTCAATGGAAACAAATTTGGGTACCATTGTGAGCTGCTAAAGTTCTCTTCACGAGGTGACAAGTCGGTTATATGTTGGCCTTTAATAGACAGCAATATTGCAAACGAGTTGGACGAATAAGAATAATATAGAAAGGCCACTTGAAAGCTCAATATCAAAAAAATATAAAGGCAAAAAATCACACATTTGGCCATTAGACTTGGAAAAGATACACACGAAATGGACGGCCCAGGTGTTTAAATAAATTCGGACTGAATACAGCGTTGTAGGAATGATCAGGAATTAAAAACAGTGGTATACCTTTCTGGCTCGATTTGGTCCTGACAACCTTTACCAATCTAATCTAATTAAAACAACAATTTATTTAAATACTTTATTTAAAAATAAAAGAATTATTATATGTGCTTAAAAAATTTATTGTGAATTTTAATATTTATAAATAAAAATTAGGTTAAAAACTTATTGTATCAACTATTGTCTATAAATTTATAATAATGTAGCCGAATATTTATACTACAGAAACAGGCTTGTCATTTTTAATATATTCTTCAAAATTTTTGTCATCTAATAGTGTCGGGTCAAAGTCATTTATTATTTGACTCAATATTGGATTATCCAACATTGTCGTATGATTGCCCTCGATTATTTTAAGAGTAACTTTACCAGATGTTATTGTCGAAACACAATAGTCATCTTCTATATCTTGAAGTGAAACTTCAGCTGGACGGACTAATGTAATCGGTGATTTTAAGTTACTTATGCTGTCTAAATCCAAAAAATAAGTCATTTTTACTCTTCTAAACATTGCATTTATCATTGTTGCAGAATATTCTTTACTGTATACATTCTGCTTATCAACATATTGCATAAATAAAGACATTTTGTCCGAAATGTTTCCTAGTTTTATAAAAGCTTCGGCTACCGATTCTTTAGTTTCTTCAGGAAATATATGATTTACAATGCTAGAAAATAGAAGGTTGTAGAGGTCATTATCTGAAAATTTTTCTCCCAACTGAAGATTAGTAAGTCGTTTCAAAAAATGAGGTGATCCATCAAGTAGCATTATGTGGCCACGGAAGCCAGCATTTTCAAGCATCTCTGCTAGTTTTAGAGCTACGAGTGTTCCAAAAGAGTATCCAATTATATAAAACGGGTCTGTTTGTTTTAAGATTGGCCTAATATGCTATTAATTAAAAAACCGTTTTGAATAATGAATTTGTGATTTCTTATAACAGTTTAACTTACTTCAAAGCTTTGTTGCGCTATATCTAGAACTGTTTCCAGATGTGCTAATTGATGGAGCTGTAAAACAATGGCCGTGCTTTGCAATGACGATCCTATTTGGTACCAGGCGCGCCCAGCTGTACCTTCCAATCCAGGTATTATTATATTTGGGGAAAGACTCTGTTTTGAAGTACTAGCTGATGTGGTAAGTGGAATAATAATTTGATTGCAGTGTGCTTCATCGCCCAAGTTTCTAATAAGCAGCTCCATACCCAAAATATTATTTTCTGATGAAAACATCATTTTTACTCCGTCGTTATTTTCCCTTTCTTTAGCCTCTACAAATTCTTGAAGTTTTTGAAATGTCAGCTGCCGTAAATCTTGGGATGATAAAATTAACTCAAAGTCACGCTCTAAGGTTTGTTTAATTTCAACTGCCATTAACGAATCCATCCCCATTTCTGATAGGGTCGTCCCAAGTGATACTGTCTTTAAATCTCGAATACCCATGATATTCATTACAACATCAACAATACTTTCATTTCCCGATCGTCCCGTCCGTTTTTCAGCGACTACCATGCTTGAAACGATTGGATCTTTGGTACTTAATAAATTATCAAGCTCTTGTATGCACGAAGAAATTCTTTGCTGAAGAGTACCTCCTATTTCCACATCTATTTTATCTTCTGCCATATCTGCCACTAAGCCCACTTCACCAACTGCCCCCCACTGAATTGCTTTTCCTGGAAACCCGTCTCTAATACGACACTCTATAATACGTTCCATTATTGAATTAGCCATTCCATAATTAGTTTGTCCTGCGTTTCCATGTCCGCAAGAAACACTTGAAAACACCACAAAATGTTCCAGTTCATTGCAAGATATACGAGATAGCTCATCCAGATATTTTGTCGCAATCGATTTCGGCAAAAAACATTCTAGAAATTGCGATTCATTTTGATTTGAAAAAATACCATCTCTAAGTATAACAGCAAGATTAAAGATGCCTCCCACTGGTCCCAGTTTAGCAGCATCAGAAATTAACTGTAGGCATCCTTCTTTTGTTGAAATATTCGACGTATTAACAACGACTTCGCAACCGTAAGATTTCCAAAGTCTAATCAACAAAAAGTAAAAAATTAAATTTCTTAAAATTAAATTAAAAAACGTACGCCATTCTGTATAATTGGTAATCATTTGTAATTCCACGTTTGGAACTAAGTACCAATTTTCGGGCACCTCGCAAAGCCATCCAGTCAACCAATTCCATTCCAAAGCCTCCTAGTCCGCCAGGGATAATATAACTAAAATTCTTATTAAAATAAATTTGCTTTTGCACTTGAACAGGTAAAGTATCTGGGTCATCTGGCTTCTGTCGAAGTTGAATAACCACTTTTCCAATGTGTTTTCCTCCTATAAGATGCCTAAAGGCATGTTCAATTTCTTGAGCTGGAAATACCTTGACTGGTAATGGCTGAATAATGCCTTTGATAATATCTGCATCAATAAGGCTTTTGAGATGCTATAAAAATATAAATTTTATAAGTAGTTTTTATGTAAATGAACATAAATTTTACCCAAATATCTTTATCAGGAGCTACAAGAAGACCATCAGCAAGCACAGCATGGAATGTTATCTCTTTCAAAAAGCATCCCAATCCAATCTTATTATCATTTGCCATGTCAAATTTTCCGATTTCCAGAAAGTGTCCTGACTTACCAAGGCAACGCACTGAAGCAAGTAACTTTTCCTCAGCCAACGAATTTAACACAAAATCCACACCTCTTCCATCTGTCTCACGCTGCACCATTAGTTCAAATGATGTATCTCGAGAATTTCCAATATGCGACTCTATAATTTTAAATAAAATATTTAAAAAATTACATAAAAAATTTTCAAATTAATCAGAATGTTTTACTGATTTGCTAGTATATGTATAAGGCTCAAAGAAGTCAATCAGTCAGTATTCTGCTGTTCCAGAGATATTATTAACTCTTAAGTTTAACAAACAAATAACTGACTGAACAACAAACTAAAGCGGAAAGGACGATTCTTTAATAAGGAGCCACTGGAATAAAATTCCATTAAAAAGTTACAATATATAATAGTAAGCTTTTTTGAAAGGTTTCTATTCCTGTAAATGTCATTGTTAAAAAATTTGCTTATTGTCTATCATAGAAATAAAATCGTTTCAAAAAAAAAAGTTACAAAAAGAAGGATGGGACAGAAATAAATTAAAAGCAAAAGACATTTCTCATGACCAAGGCACTAGTATAAGAGTTCAAACTTTTTTGTGTGTAAAAATTTAAATTAACTATATATTTTTATCAGTAAATCTTATTTACATTACCTTTAAGATCCGGAAAAGTTTTTAATAAAAATTGTTTTTTTTGCGGTGTGCTGCACGTTGTATAAACTTCTAAGTTATATGCTAAGGCAACCCTAATAGCAGCTAACCCAATGCCTCCTGTTCCGGCATGTATAAGAATGCTTTTTCCTTTCCTTATATCGCCAGCCATGAAAAATGCATAGTAAACCGTTATATAAACCACAGGCACAGTGGCGGCCTCTTCTAATGACCAATGATCAGGAATATTCCATATAAGTTTGGACGGCTGCTCCACATAAGATGCTACACCACCTTTAACCACCATACTCATGATGCGACGCCCAGTTTCCATATCAATTCCAGAATATTCGAAGCCAAGAACACAATTTTGATCTATGCGACTAGATCCATAAAGTTCAACCGCTAATCGACCAGTTGCAAGCATAACATCTCTAAAATTCAGAGAGGAATATGCCACCTTTATCTTACAATTCTGTGGGGAGAGTGGTCCCTCAAGCCATTTTAAAGTTGATAAGTCTCCACGTTGAATAATATTTCCATAGATGTGATCCAACCTAGACATTGGCTTATCAGTATTAAGCAATGGCAAATGTCTAAAGGTTCCCCAAGCGCCCTGTTTTAAACCAATTTAAATTAAGATAAAATATAAATGTTATATAAATTATACAGTCTTACATTGCGATATATGTTGAAAGATAAGCCTAATGCTAGCTGTTCCAAATAAAATTGGTGGTTCAAATCAAATTCGGGAGCACTTTTGTCATCAATAAAGAAACATCTAACTAAATTACCATCTGGCTCCTTTCTCAAACACTTTACTAATCCTATAACTCCATTAAAATCTTCGTTGTATGAATATACAATAACTGGTGTTTTTGTATTTATTGATGACTGTAATAATGCAATCCAATTAAAAGTATCATCATCTTGAGGCACTTTTACTGCAATTGGTTTAATTTTTAACTTGGGTTGTGTTTTTTGCAATAAAACAAATGTTTCTTTATTGTTTTCTATCGGAATTATGGTAATCGGTCGGAAATGCTCAGAAAAATCCAATTTTTTAATATGCGAATTAGCCTTCTCTCGAATTAATAAAAATCCACTTTCGACTAAAGACTTTTTGGCATCTTCAATTTGACTCAAATTACATTCTCCACATATAAGAAAATGACAATTTGTTTGAGTCGAAAGACTTCCATTTTCAATGTGTACTCCTGGGATGTTTTCTAGCTTTTGAGATGTGAAAAGTATATAATCAGCAGTAATTATTGGTAAATCTTCTATGGATTCAATAAAATCGTTTAATACGGTTTTTCTACCATCTGTATCTACTTCCACTAACTTCATTTTTAATGCAAGATTGTTCTCAAGAGCAAGTTGAGTGCAAACACGAGCCGCATTTTTAAAAGATAGAGTTTGAGTCATACGAAAGGGCAGAAAAACAGACTTTTCAAGGACTGGAACACCAGGAGGTCTACGTCTCTGAACCGGACTAGCATGTAATCCTATCAGCTCAATACCGCCAGCTATGATCCTGTTGAATTTATGATCTACATATACGTTAAAGATACGGTTTTCTGAATCCATCTTAGTCATTAAATCGAAATGATGGACTCCATTTATTCTGAGTTTCTGAATTTTTGTTGGCAGTAAAAGGGTTCGAGAATCAGTTCCAAGTATATGAATTTGAAGCATTGCATCCATGAAAGTTACCCAGTTATAATTCCATTCAACTTTGCCGAACAGACCATCAGAACGGGCTGAATTAACTGCCCTAAATGCGCCATTATAATGGTATCCACGTAACCTCAATTCTTTGTAAAAGTCTTTCTTGGAAATCATAGGGAAGTCTGATTCTTCTTTAAAATAATAAACCTCCGGAATAATTGAATCTTCAGTCTCACGAATAAAGCCGGTAACCACTAAGTTACCGGCTTCAGTTATCTATAAAATTCAGAAAATAATATTTTACTATGTACATCTAAACAACAGATAAATCAGATTGATGACTCACCTCAAAATGCCCAGTGCCATAGTGAATCATAACGTTTAATTCTACTTCTCCACTATGGGGCATACTTGTAGCCCTTATGAAGCGTACATCTTCAAATTCAACGGGTACGTCCATATAACTCGGACCATGGTACATTAAAGAGAATGTTTCCCAAACATACTGCAAATAGCAAGTAGCTGGTACTAAAATTTTTCCATCTATGACATGGCCACTCATAAACTCTTCGTTATCACTAGTTAAGTTAACAGGAAATATACGCTCTCCGCTGGATTTCGTTTTCATATTTTCGTATTTTGTCACGAACCAATCTTCACTATGATCCCAACGAATAAGCGAGCTAATGCTGGGCGTCGAACGGGAAACAGGAAATTCTACTTCTTTATATAATTTGGCAACCGGTAATAAAACTCCATTCTGAAATATTCTTAAGAAAGTAAAAAATATAAAAAAAATACATTTATAATTTATTTCTATTAGTTAAACGTACTTTCCAAGGGCCGCCAAGAAAACTAGTGCGTTATTTTTGTTTCCTCTGTTTGTAAGTGGAATATGTACGCCATTAGGCATTGATCGTTTTAGTATAGCACCCAACAGTCCGTGTGGCGCTACTTCAATAGTCAATGCATTTTTTGGCAGCATAGAAAATGTCTCTTCAAAAAGTACACTGTTTAATAAATTATTTGTGTGATACTCAGCAGAACAAAGTTTGCGTTCAGTTTTATCCCAGTCACTTTTGGGAACACTAGTACTTAACCATTTTGTTGTTCTAAATTTTGGGTTCGGTATAATTTCTTTCATGTATTGCAATAATGGGGGCCCCATATGGGCAATATATTTTGAATGATATGCGATATTCGAACAAGGCACGGCTTTAGCGAATATTCCCTTTGATTTTAGTTCATTGACAAATTTATTAACATCATCTATTGGACCAGATATCGTGCACGAATCGGGACCATTATGACATGCAACTTCTATAGACTCAGGTAAGATATGAAGAATGGTCTTATAGCCCATTCCGATTGCTGCCATTGAACCTTTTATTTTTTCTAGGTCGACACTAACCTTTCCACGGTAATAGGCTGCCATTATCATTTGTTGTGGAGACAGTCCACCATCCGCATATGCGCATCCCAATTCACCAACAGAGTGACCAATTATATAGTCCGGTTTAAAATTAAGAGAACGCAAGACATCTGTTAATCCAATTTGTACAGCAGCGATTCCCACAAATGAATGCAAAATATTTTCGTATGTTTCAGGATCATTGGATGTTAATATATGTATTAGATTAAGGCCTTTCGCAAGTAGCGTTTGATGACATATTTCGATGGAATCCCGAAAACGTGGAATTATCATAAGAGATTTTCCCATTTCGCACCACTGTGAACCCATTCCGCTATATACCCATACAATAGGTCGTTGGAGTCCTGTGTAATGTTGAATATCTCTTACTAATGATTTGGCCGGCTCTTTTCCTTCTTTGCTAAAAACTGCATAGCCCCGGAACACCATACCGGACACATCTTCTTCTTGAATATTTTGAAGTAGTCCAATTAATTCGGCGTCCAATGGTTTTTGTTCAACAGCATTAAATATTTCCGCAACTGCAGCCTCTGTTCTTCCAGCCCAGGTAAGAAGCCTAGGTACATCATCTAGGGGTAATCCGAAATTGTTCTTTGCCTTGGAAAAGCCCTGTAAAAGTGCATGTGCGTTAGCTCCACCAAATCCAAAAGAATTTATTCCTATGCATGGCTTTGGGAGGGGAGTTACGTCCTTTACTACAATCAACCTTCCTTCGGCTAAAGGAGCAATTACAGGCTTAACCTCTGAAAAATTTATATTTGGGGCAATTAGTCCAGTTTCAAAAGCAAAACAAGCTTTAACTAGTGAACAGATCCCTGAAGCCGCTTCGGAATGACCCACATTTGACTTCACGGAGCCAACTAACAACGGTTCCTGCCTTTGACTGCATAGAACATTATCGATTGCCTTACATTCTTCAGGATCACCGACTACAGTTCCAGTACTGTGAGCTTCTAAGTAACCAATATCTTTTGGTGAATGGTCAATCTCTTTGTAAAATTCATTGAGTAACTTTTCTTGAACTGTGCCTGAAGGATATGTTATACCCTCTGGTTTATATCCATCACAGTTAGTTTTCGAATAAACTATACTAGCATAAACCCTTTTAGCATCTCGTTTTCGTTGTAAAAAAAGGCAATTAATAGTTTCCGATCGGGTATAACCATTTGCATTTTTATCAAAAGGGCGACAAAATCCATCTGGCGCTAAAACCCCAAGTCTACAATTTTCACATGCTTTTAATCATTTATAACAATATAATTTTAATACTTACCGTGCAAACTGGAGAGTTACAAAGGGATGAAGTAATAAGTTCGATCCACCTATTATTGCAGCATCAATCTCCCCATTCCGAATAGCGCTGAATGCATTATCTAAGGCGTACATCGAACTGGAACAAGCAGTGTCAAGTAAAAATGAAGGACCCTCTAGTCCTAAGCAATATGAAATCCTGTTAGCCATCATTGCTCTGCTACACCCAGTAATACCGAAACCGCCAGAAGAAACTTTTTCATAAAACCACGTTTTCTCCGACTCAGAAATACATGATCCTATGTACACTCCAGTTCTTGATCCACGTAGACTTTTTGGGTTTATTCCCGAGTCTATTACAGCTTCATAAGCAGTTTCTATAAGAATTCTAGTTTGAGGATCCATTGTGTGGGCCTGTTTAAAGTGCACCCCAAAAAAAGTCGCATCAAACTTTTCCAGATCACCAATTTTTCCAGATCGTTTTGGAATTTCTGGATTAAAATGACGCCAACGTCGTTCATCATCGTCCACCATATCAATCTTTAATTTGAAAAATACATTTTTGTAACGAACATTTATATTTTTCCCCATGTTGTTGCATATTGGCCAGGTAGAAAACTTCTGAATGCCACTGATTGTATACTCTTTAGCTTGCAATTGATTTGTTCTGAATCGATCAATTTTAATTAAAAAACAAATAAAACCCAACAAGAGGGAGACATATATAAAACATTTATAAATCATATGTAATTAAATTTTGGTCGATTTTTAAACAATGTATTATAACCCTGCACTACCGCATATCATCAATGGGCCAATGCCATTATCGTTTTATCCTAGTTTGCCGACATCGACCTCTACCGCTCTCATTCGACAATCGTTTCGTTTCTCTTTTTCTCCTTCCAAAACAAGGTTCTTGAATAACTAATAAAACATGGTCAAAATTAATCGATCTGTCACCAATATGCGCGGCATAGAGTACTTCTTCCGCACGCTCCTTATCACAAAAAAATTTAGCTTATTAACCGTTTTTATTTGCGTTGAAGGAGTTAAGAGGAATTCAATGTAGGAGCAAAACGTGAACGAAGGGCTCAAGTTTTAAAGTAAATTAAATAATATTATAAATTTTATAATTTTTTTCTGTATATATACATATATATATATGTTCTTCTTTATAATTTTGTATATCCCCCTCTCATAATTTCTTGTTTAACTTTTTATACCCTTGCAGGGTATTATAATTTCAGTCAGAAGTTTGCAACGCAGTGAAGGAGGCACCTCCGACTATATAAAGTATATATATTCTTGATCAGGATCAACAGCCGAGTCGATCTAGCCATGTCCGTCTGTCCGTCTGTCCTTCTGTCCGTCTGTCCGTTTCTACGCAAACTAGTCTCTCAGTTTTGAAGCTATCTAAATGAAACTTTGCAGTTAGGGTTCTATATACGGATCGGACGACTATATCATATAGCTGCCATAGGAATGATCGGAAAATGTTTACAAAAAAATTTTTAACTTTTTCAGTTTTCAATAGAATTTGATTAAATTTGAGATATAGCCATTTTACTATACTCTACAATTTTGCATACAATTTTATGAAAATCGGACTACTATATCATATAGCTCCCATAGGAACGATTGAGAAATTAATACAATTAAAAATTATAACTTTTTCGGTTTTCAACAGATTTTCATAAAATTTGAGGTATAGCCATTTTATATTTGTCTTTAAATTTAGTGTCAAATTTCATGAAAATCGGACGACTATATCATATAGGTGCCATACAAGCGATCGTTTAATGTAGAGGAAAAATGCAAATCTGTGAATGTAAAACTGCAAATATAATATGTATAGGTGAATGAAGTGATAGCAGGTATTACTTCATTGTTTTTTAACACAAATATATATAATTTTTATTGTATGGATTCCTATTCATAGAAGTTCTATCTGCAAGGGTATATAAACTTCGGCGTACCGAAGTTAGCTTCCTTTCTTGTTTTTTTTTGCTTCATTTGCTAAAGTTAATGGCGTAACAATTTGGTTGATAAACAAAAATGAACTGTTTGAAGAAAAAAAACAAACAAAAAATAAAATACCAATTAATTGATTATGAATGGACCTAAAGCGTTCCTTGTTTTGCTAGTACAAAATCTTACAAAAATTGTCTTTCTTGTCCATCTACGATCTATTGCGATGGCCAAGTTCAAACTCTCTTTTTTGGGACATACTCTCTAAATTCTCTATCAACGGCGCCGTTGAAGAACCCAAAGGCTTCTGTTCCGTTGTATTCCGATAAAATCAAAATTAAAACAAGAAAGGAAGCTAACTTCGGCAAGCCGAAGTTTATATACCCTTGCAGATAGAACTTCTATGACTTGGAATCTCAACAATATAAATTATATTTATTTGTGTTAAAAAAAAATGAAGTAATACCTGCTTTCATTTCATTCACCTATACATATTATATTTGCAGTTTTACATTCGCAGATTTGCATTTTTCCTCTACATCAAACAATCATTTGTATGGCACCTATACAACATAGTCGTCCGATTTTCATGAAATTTGACACAAAATTTAAGACTAATACAAAATGGCTATACCTCAAATTTGATGAAAATCAGCTGAAAACTGAAAAAGTTATAAATTTAATTGTATTAATTTCTCGATCGTTCCTATGGGAGCTATATGATATAGTAGTCCGATTTTCATAAAATTTTAAGCAAAATTGTAGAGTAAAGTAGAATGGCTATATCTCAAATTTGATCCAATTCTATTGAAAACTGAAAAAGTTAAAATTTTTTTAAAAAAAATTTTTCCGATCATTCCTGTGCAGCTATATGAAATAGTCGTCCGATCCGGCCCGTTCCGACATATATACGAGTGAGAGTATATAGAAGGCTAACTACAAAGTTTCATTCAGATAGCTTTAAAACTGAGAGACTAGTTTGCGTAGAAACGGACAGACAGACAGACGGACAGACGGACATGGCTAGATCGACTCGGCTGTTGATCCTGATCAAGAATATATATACTTTATATAGTCGGAGGTGCCTCCTTCACTGCGTTGCAAACTTCTGACTGAAATTATAATACCCTGCAAGGGTATAATTAACAAGAAAGGAAGCTAACTTCCTAACTTCCTAGCTAAGTTTATATACCCTTGCAGATATAACTTCTATGACTTGGAATCTCAACAATATAAATTATATTTATTTGTGTTAAAAAACAATGCAGTAATACCTGCTTTCATTTCATTCACCTACACATATTATATTTGCAGTTTTACATTCACAGATTTGCATTTTTCCTCTACATCTAACGATCGTTTGTATGGCACCTATATGATATAGTCGTCCGATTTTCATGAAATTTGACACAAAATTTAAAACTAATATAAAATGGCTATACCTCAAATTTGATGGAAATCAGCTGAATACAGAAAAAGTTATAAGTTTAATTGTATTAATTTCTCGATCGTTCCTATGGAAGCTATATGATATAGTAGTCCGATTTTCATAAAATTTTATGCAAAATTGTAGAGTATAGGAAAATGGCTATATCTCAAATTTGATCCAATTCAATTGAAAACTGAAAAAGTTAAAATTTTTTTTTTAAAATTTTTCCGATCATTCCTGTGCAGCTATATGAAATAGTCGTCCGATCCGGCCCGTTCCGACATATATACGAGTGAGAGTACATAGAAGGCTAACTACAAAGTTTCGTTCAGATAGCTTCAAAACTGAGAGACTAGTTTGCGTAGAAACGGACAGACGGACAGAAGGACTGAAGGACAGACGGACAGACGGACAGACGGACAGACGGACAGACGGACATGGCTAGATCGACTCGGCTGTTGATCCTGATCAAGAATATATATACTTTATATAGTCGGAGGTGCCTCCTTCACTGCGTTGCAAACTTCTGACTGAAATTATAATACCCTGCAAGGGTATAAAAATGTGTATTGCTGCTTTTTTTTTTTTTTCGACCAGAAAACAAAAACCATTCCTGGTAAAAAGTATTCCACTATGTCATAAGTAATGCCCTTGATCTGTAAGGTTAAACAAAAATTAATAATAGAAGAATAGAAAATTGAAACCGTCTAATCGAGACGCGCCTCTAAAGCTATAAGCACATCACTTCCAGAACGATATCCTTAAGGATACCTCTAAGGATGTAACCTGCAAACACCTGTACATACCGGAAATATATATATATATATAATATATATATATATATACTAGCCGGCCCGTCCCGGCTTCGCACGGGCATATTATGGTTAAGAGGGCACTTCTGAATACATCAAGGTTCTGGCAAAATCATCTTCCTGGCATAAGGTGAAGAAGGCAGTCAGAGTTGTCGCTGGCCGATTCAGGACTCTTTCTTGCACATTTTTTTCTGTGAAATAGACACGTTGACCATTCTCCAAATGGACTGCCACGTTTCTCTGTGGCATATTGTGGTTGAACGCATAAGAAATAAGTCACATTGAAATGGTATCCATCGGCACCATCCCAGAAGATTAGTGGATACTGCAAAGCATCGTAACAACGGTGAGTTTCTGCGACGTTTACCAATCGATCGTTTCGTCGATGGAGAACAATATCTCGAGGTTGAAACTGATCCCCGACTATGACAATTGCCACTTCGTCTATAGTTGGAGCATTATATCTCCTGATATGTTCTCCAGCAGGCGTTTTGTCTGCATGAATGACAATTTTATGGGTATCCGAAGGCATCATATCGATTGCTGTTTTGAATAAACGCACCAAATTGTTCCGTTCATGAAAAAGATTCTGTAGCTGCGAAATAATTGGCCTCTTCAGCGATTTATTGATTCCATAACGTGCATCTACTTCATCTCCATCATCACCAATGAAGTACATTTGAAGAAATTTGTGTTCGCTGTCTTGGAACGGAAGCAGGGAACCGGCTTTATGATAGATTTGTCCTTTGATTTTAAAAGTTGGCATGAATTGCGCAGTTATAATTTCCGCACCAAATGGCGTCATTTGAAAGCAAGAGTTGTATTTCCTAATGTTCGACAGGAAATGCTTCGATTCAGCAGTAGATCCAGCGAATAGAGAGTGCAGAGGCTCTGGTGGTGCTTCAAGTTGAGGCAATTTCACTTTCCCGGAAGCGCAACACAATCCTTTTGGTTCGTTTTTGAATTTGAGAGCCTGACAGTATATGCAGATCTGATGCATCTGGCCAATAACGACATTGCGATTCGAGCTATAATTAACAGTTGGATTATATCTGAATGCAAGACGATTGTATTGCAGGGTTTGATCTGCTGCAAGCTGTAAACGCGCTTCAGTTACCCTTGCCCTGTCGCGATCATTATTTTGAGAGTGAATCAAATCGATTGCTGCAGAACGCGACTGCCTAACTCTCAATCGTTTTCTCTTAAGCCTATCTGCTCGTCTTTCTGCTGATTCCTCGTTGTGCATCTGCATTGCTCTCAGCCGCTCAGTCTCTCGGATGGAGGCCCGCTCTTCGTCAGTCATATTCGTAATCTTACGTCTTTTTGCTTCTGTATTGCGAGTACGACGACCCAAACTCGACTTCTTGGGTGGCATGAATTCGTTTCTTACTGAACCTGAACAAAAAATAAAATTTGTATCTCCAATTTCTTTTTTCAATATGTTTTTAATGTTTGACAGGAAATGCTTTGATTTGCTTGTAGAGGGCGCAGTAGTAGGGGCACGGGGAAACGCTAAAAAAATAGATATATTCGCAGCCGCAGATAAGCTATCAACATCAAAAGTAGTCAATAACCGAGCTGGAACCTCAACGCATGTTCTCTAAAAATTTGGGCATAAACGGTTCAGAACTTTTCAAGTTTCTTCTTTCAATATGTTTTGAATGTTTGACAGGAAATGCTTTGATTCAGCTGGCTGCCTGTAGATGGCGCAGCAGTAGGGTCACTTGGAAACGCTAAGGGTGGACTACCCCTAACATTTAGGGGGATGAAAAATAGATGTTGGCCTATTCTCATAGATACCGGATAAGCACAAAAAATTTCATCAAAATCGGTCAAGCCGTTTCGGAGGAGTAAGGGCACGAAAACTGTGACACGAGAATTTTATATATTAGAATATAGCACGGTACTACAAATCATATCGGATCGTCGCACTAGAATAAAAAATTATATTGCTACTATATACTACATAGCTGCCAAAGGAACGAACGTTAAATGTAGAAGAAAATGGAAAACTGTGAATGTAAAACTGAACTGTAAAACTATAAATATAGTGAATAGTATATAAAGATAAGTGCATTCGCTTAAACGGATGTAAGCATGACTTCGTTGTTTTTAACAAAAACATACATAATTTATATTGTAATAATTATAAATGATTTAATTCCAAAATAAAAGAGTAGACAAACTTTGGAGTGCCGAATTTAGCTTCCATTCATATGTTGTACTAATAAAACCATAAAACCTTTCATTTATCTTAAGGCAAAAAACACGAAATATTTTTTAAACCGAAATCATCGATCTCCTTTACTCTTTTACTCCATTCGAGAGCCTATGGTATTCAGGCTAATGAAAAAATGAAAATGAAGACAAGAAAGGAAGCTTACTTCGGCAGCCGAAGCTAATATACCCTTGCAGGTAGATCTTTGATAACTAGGAATTAACACAATTTAAATTAAATAAAACAAGAAAGGAAGCTAACTTCGGCACGCCGAAGTTTATATACCCTTGCAGATAGAACTTCGATGACTTCCTGGATTCCTTCCATACAATATAAAATATATATATTAATGTTAAAAAAAAACAATGAAGTAATACCTGCTCTCATTTCATTCACCTATACATATTATATTTTCAGTTTTACATTCACAGATTTGCATTTTTGCTCCACATCTAACGATCGTTTGTATGGCACCTATGTGATATAGTCGTCCGATTTTTATAAAAGTTGCAACAAAATTCAAGACTGATATAAAATGGCTATATTTCAAATTTGAAAATCTGCTGAAAACTTAAAACGTTATAAATTTTGTATTGTATTAATTTTTTGATCGTTCGTGATATAGTAGTCGGGTTTTTTTTATAACTTTACACAACATTTAGATTAAAATAAAATGATATTTGACGAAAATCTGGTGAAAACTGAAGAAGTTATAATCTTTAATTTTATTAACTTCTTTTATTTCTTATAAAATGGCTATGTATCAAATTTGATGAAAATCTGTTGAAAACTGAAAATGTTATACTTTTTAATTGAATTAATTTCTCGATCGTTCCTATAGGAGCTATATGATATAGTCGTCCAATTTTGATAAAATTTTACACAAAATTGTAGAATAATATGAATTGGCTATATCTTAAATTTGATTAAATTCTGTTGAAAACTAAAAATGTTATCGCCACCGCGATTGTCAGTCTTCCGACAACAGCCACCGCCATTCTCATTCCTCTCAAATTTCTCGAATGTTCCTATGGGAGCTATATGATATATTAGTCCGATTTTCATAAAATTTTACACAAAATTGTAGAATAATATGAAACGGCTATATCTCAAATTTGATGAAAATCTGTTGAAAACTTAAAATGTTATACTTTTTAATTGAATTAATTTCTCGATCGTTCCTATGGGAGCTATATGATATGTCCGATTTTCATCAAATTTTACACAAAATTGTAGAATAATATGAAATAGCTATATCTCAAATTTGATCAAATTCTGTTGAAAACTAAAAATGTTATAATTTTTCATGTAAAAATTTTCCGATCATTCCTATGGCAGCTATATGATATAGTCGTCCGATCCGGCCCGTTCCGACATATATACGAGTGAGAGTATATAGAAGACTAACTGCAAAGTTTTATTCAGATAGCATTAAAACTGAGAGACTAGTTTGCGTAGAAACGGACAGACGGACAGACGGACATGGCTAGATCGACTCGGCTGTTGGTCCTGATCAAGAATATATATACTTTATATAGTCGGAGGTGCCTCCTTCACTGCGTTGCAAACATCTGACTGAACTTATAATACCCTGCAAGGGTATAACAAGAAAGGAAGCTAACTTCGGCACGCCGAAGTTTATATACCCTTGCAGATAGAACTTCGATGACTTGGAATCCAGACAAAATAAATTATATATATTGAGGTTAAAAAACAAGACAGGAAGCTAACTTCGACACGCCGAAGTTTATATACAGTTGCATATAGAGCTTCAAGGACTAGGAATACAAACAATTTAAATTATATATATTTATGATTAAAAATAATGAAGTAATACCTGCTTTCATTTCAGTCACCTATACATATTATATTAACAGTTTTACATTCATCAGATTTGCTTTTTTTTTACCTCTACATCTAACGATCGATATGTATGGCATCCTATATGATATAATCATCCGATTTAAATTAAAATTGACACAAAAATAAAATGAGCTAATATCTCAAATTTGATGAAAATATGTTGAAAACTGAAAATGTTAATTCTATATTAATTTCTAATTTCCTTTAATTTAATTCTATTAATTTCTCGATCGTTCCGTATGGGAGCTATATGATATAGTAGTTCGATTTATTAAAATTGTACACAAAAATAAAATGGCTATATCTCAAATTTGATCACATTCTGTTGAAAACTGAAAATGTGTATAATTCTAATTGAAAGACGGAAAAGTTATAATTTTTTATTGTATTAATTTCTCGATCGTTCCTATAGGAGCTATAGCATATAGTAGTCCGATTTTTCTAAAATTTTACAGAAAATTGTAGAGTAATATAAAATGGCTATATCTATAATTTGATCAAATTCTATTGAAAACGGAAAAAGTTATAATTTTTTATTGTATTATTTCTCGATCGTTCCTATAGGAGCTATAGGATATAGTAGTTCGATTTTTCTAAAATTTTACAGAAAATTGTAGAGTAATATAAAATGGCTATATCTATAATTTGATTAAATTCTGTTGAAAGCGGAAAAAGTTATAATTTTTAATTGTATTAATTTCTTGATCGTTCCTAGGCAGCTATTGGATATAGTAGTCCGATTTTCATAAAATTTTACACAAAATTGTAAAACAATATAAAATGGCTATATCTCAAAATATTTGATCAAATTCTGTTGAAAATTGAAAATGTTATAATATTTTTTGTAAAAATATGCCGATCATTCCTATGGCAGCTTAATGAGATAGTCGTCCGGTCCGGCCTGTTCCGACATACATATATGTATATGTATATACGAGTAAGAGTATATAAATTATGTTTTAATTGTGTGTCCCCGTTGTCCCTCGCCGCAGTCCGTGAGGAGGGGGTTGGGGGGTTAATAGCCAACGTGGCTGGTTGCTCTGTTGGTGTGCAGTGCATTGTTATATGTTGGGAGAACTTCTCTCCGTTGCTAACTGCCCTTAAGCCAATTCAATACAATAATTTTAAACAGCGTAAGCTGGAGTCAGATTCATGAGCTTCCGCTCTTTATTATAATAAAATAAAACTGAAACTTATTAACTGTACTTAAGCTAAGGGTAGCCGGCAATCCGCCCCCTCATCAGGACAAAGTGCTGACACTAGCAAAAATAGCATAACTCACCATACCGGAAACCAATAGCCTCCAGGCTCGGCCCCTAAAGGCGTTTATGCTGAATTTGCACACTAGGGTGATTCAATAATCACCCAGACTTATACCGACTTATGGCTACTCATTAATCGTGTTAACTTATACAAGACTAATTGCCAAGTGTTATTCAAATAGCGTTAAAACTGAGAGACTAGTTTGCGTAGAAACGGAAAGACGATCATGGCTAGATCGACTCGGCTGTTGATGAAGATCAAGAATATATATACTTCATAAGGTCTGAGATGCCTCCTTCACTGCGTTGCAAAATTCTGAATGACAATGGTATAAGAAAGGAACGACTTGCCAAAAAAAAAAAAAAAAAAAAAAAAAAGAACCTGGCAAAAGAGAAGTAGCGCTACCCAACTCATAAGAGCACTTGCCAATTCTCTTGGTGCCATACCCAACATCTCGACTATAACCCGATGGGATTTATAATCGTCGATGCGAGTCAAAAGCAAACACCGAGAATCGGGAATTAGTTATTTTTGTTATTTTTGGCAAAACGCACCTCCAGTCCGTATCGAAAGTTTGCATCTACGTCTACAGTCGTAGCGTTTCCGTGTGCTGTATAAGCCTGGTAGAAAAAATATGTCTGACCCATTTTGTTTGTCCCAGGAAACAGAGTCCCTGAAGAGGATTCCCACAGGATGCCAGAAAAAAAAATAAAGCTAATGCAGCGAAAAAAGCAGAAGATATGAAAATGTCTAAAGGTGACAAGGCTATAAAAATAAAGTTTCCCACAATCTAACACAAACTTTAAGCTCAACGATATACAAGGTAACCAGCAGACCTGATAACATAACATGAAATCGGACGTCGTACGTGCTGCGTCCGGTGCTGCGTTTCATCCAGAGCAGAGCGAAGTCCTGGAGCTGGAACCTTAGTTTTAAGACTATCTAAATGAAAATTTGCAGGTGGTCTTCTATATACTCTCGTTTATATATATCGGAACCGGCCTAATGGGACGACTATATCATATAGCTATCTTAGGAACGGTCAGAAAATTTTTAGGAAAAAAATATTACTTTTCCAATTTTAATTTGATGAAAATCGGTCTACTATATGATATAGCTGTTATACAAACGATCGTTAGATCTAGAGGAAAACAGAGATCTGTGAACGTAAAACTGTAATTGTATAAAATGTAAATATGTGTTTTAACATAAACATATATAATTTATATTGTATTAATTCCGTGTCGAAAGTAATTTTATTTATTTTTTTGCAAACACTTTCTATTTTTAGACCTTTTCGCTCTCAACTTTGTGAGAGCAGGAAGAGCGCCATTGTCGTTTGAATCAAAAAATTAGCCTCATATTGCAAAACAAATGTATGGCCGTGAGGCATCATGTAAATTGTATAGTCTTTGCTGCAAGGGTATTCAAATTAAATGTGCCTTTTTCGACATCAAGCTGGATCTCATTTGCAAAAGAAAAATATGGCTTACTCATTGGTTTATAGATAAATCGGGCTCGTAGCTATTTTAAATATATTTTTATCTGACTTCTTGTCAAACATTAAATAATAAATAAGAAATTTCAATTTTACTGCTAAGGTTGCCAAACTCTTGGCGGAAGCCGTCAGTAAGAATCGCCGGCTTTAAAATACTTACGGTAAGGGGAAATATTTTCAATACTTTCATCTTTCCAAGTGAACGGACGTGTTTTTTTCTTGCGCTCTCGTTTTGTATTAAAGTTTGAATCTAACCACCGGGGTTAACTTAAATTTTCTAATTTGTGTTTATAACTTCCCGTTCACTTCGCGTGTGCATGCAGCTATTCTAATTTGTGTATATAATTGGTTTTATTTTCCAATTTAGTTGTGCTGCTAGTGCTAGCTTTTGCATATTTTGCATCCTTTTTGTGCCTTCTTCGTCTAGCTTTTGTCTGCGCCGTCGCAAAAGCTAAACGTTTTATCTACGTATCTCCCACGCTCTCCCACTCTCATACTTTAGCTGTGCCGCTGCACTTCTTATCTTATTCGATCTCATTCGCTCTCCCGCTCTCTCGCTCTCGTTTTGACTCTTCACTTCTTTCTTCATTGCTCTGTTGTTATTTTTTCCAAGTACAATTACAGTGGTAAGTCCTTATAATGTCCGGAAATATTGTCTGTTTCGCCAAAACCTGCAAAAAGGCAATTGCTGCAGGTGACCTTACAATCGGCTGCTGGCTGTGCGACAACGTCATGCACGCCAAGTGTATTGGAGTTGCAGCTCGGACGGTGGACGATGTAAAAAAAAACATCGGCCTGCGTTTTTGTTGTGAGGCCTGTCGCGATGTATAAAGGGAGATGATGTCTGTCATGCGGCAAACCAAAAGCGGTTTTAAGGGCATTTTAACGAGTTTTTGTAACACTCCTGATATGTTCTTGGCGCTGAACACCCAATTTAATAGCTTTACGCTATTAAATGAGTCTCCTAGGCGCAAAAAAACTGCTATTGGTGGGAAGCATGTAGACGGACCCCAACTACCTGCAACGGGCTTTCAGGAGCCTCCCTCGGCACAGCCCTCGACCTCAGCATTAATTCCAAGAGTGCTGAGATCGAGCGCTAGAAAAGATTCGGTACCCGAATGTGCAGCGGGAGTGGCCGTACCGCCGGTGATTTCTGTTTTGTCCCCTGGGGGGTCGCAAATATTGACCCCTCAAACTCCCGTGTTTAACGACATATCTGCCCAGGGTGTTAGGCCCGGAATACCGGCCGACAATGGCACGGCAGATAACCAATCTGCCTTGCCAAAAGCCCTTATAGCGGTTTCACCGACGAGACAAATTTTTGTCTCGCGGCTCTCCGCTGACCAAACATCGGAAGATGTTCTCGCCTTTATACAAGGCAAAACCAGAGCCGAAAAAATTAAGATAAAGGTGGAAAAGTTCAAATTTTCTTACGCTAGGGACATTTCATCTTTCAAAATAAATGTCCCTAACGAGCTCTTTAACACTCTTTGCTCTCCCAACTTCTGGCTAGAGTATATTGTTGTTAAGGAGTTCGAGGCGAAGAAAAAGAAAAAGCGGCCTGTAGGAATAACTCTTCCCAGGCCTGATGATACCACAGCACCTTCAACGTCTTCCAATCCCGACCCAAAAACTAACCTACTCCTTAGGTATTTCGTATCAAAATGCAAGAGGCTTACGTAGTAAGCTTCCTAACTTGTATTCTGATAGCCTTTCGTTTGCATCTCAGGTTATTGTGCTCACAGAAACCTGGTTAAAGCCGGAGATTCTGAGCTCCGAAGTTTTTCCAGCTGTGTTCACGGTATATCGGCTAGATCGCCCTATCAGACGCGGGGTGAAGTTCTCATAGCGGTGGACTCCTCACTCACGTCAAAATTATTAATCTTCGAGGAATGCAACGATGTTGAATTCCTCTGTGTGAAGTTATCTATCAAAGGTAGCTCCATTTTTATTACCTGTTCCTACATACCTCCACTGTCGGAACTTCCTATTTATTGGAATCACCTTACTGCTATTCAGATGGTTTCCAGTAGACTTTTGGATAGAGACCAGTTGGTAGTTCTAGGAGATTTGAATATCCCTGGTGCTATTTGGTGCTCAGATAATTCCACCAATACTCTCTATACACCTACACAACATGACTTTATCGCTGGCTTGTTTGACATTTCACTGTCTCAAGTCAACCATGTGCGAAATTCCATACAGCGCTTGCTTGATCTTTGCTTCGTCTCTGATCCTGCGAGAGTCAGTTTAGCAAGGGTGGCGCCTCTGACGCAGCCCGAAGATCCTTATAATCCAACTTTCGATGTGACTCTTGATATTGGGTGTGACGTACAGAATATTTCTGACCGTCCAGCCAATAAAGTCCTATGTTTTCGCAAAACGGACTTTGAACGGCTGAATAATTTTATAAACGATAAACATGTGCACTGACATGGCAGTGCCATGAATTCATTTTTTACTGAATGTGTTCCGTTATATTATCCGCCAAGCTCGAATAAACCGCCGTGGTTTACTAAAGAGTTGAGCCGACTTAAAAATAAAAAATCTAGACTGTATGCTAAATTTAAATTCACCGGTTCTCAATCTGCCCTTTCATTTTATTTATCAGCTCGGTCAAACTTTACCGTGCTGAACGCGCAGTGTTATAAAAACTATTTCAATCGTTGTAGGGCCCAGTTCTCACAGGACTCAAAACAGTTTTATAATTTCGTTAACACTAAACGTAAGCCTAAAACAAATCCTTCCTCGCTTTCATTTGAAAATACTACCGCAAATAATGATGAGGGAATAGCCGATCTATTTTGGCAGTTTTTTCAAACAACATATTCTATCTCTTCGTATCTTCACCAGACCTATTCCTACGACATACCCAAATCAAACTTAATTTTCTGTCCTAGCCTAAACGAAAGCTCTCTCCTTTTAGATCTTCATCGTGTCAAGCCAGTTTATTCGCCAGGTCCCGACAGAATTCCTGGCTGTGTGCTCAGGTATTGTGCCGACGCCCTGTGCTATCACCTTCTGAAATTGTTTACCTTGTCCTTGGAAACCTCCCACTTTCCCATTATTTGGAAGGAAATAAACGATTCCTCTCCACAATAAAGGTAGCAAATTGGATGCCAGCAATTATAGAGGAATCTCTAAGTTGTCGGCCATCCCTAAATTATTTGAAAACATTTTCACCCCTCACTTACAGCACCTTTGTAGATCGGTTATTTCTCCATGTCAACATGGTTTTATTAAGCGAAGATCAATAACAACAAATCTCTTGGAGCTCTCTTCCTATATTATAAAGGGCTTCCATAATAATTGTCAGACAGATGTAATCTATACTGATTTCAGTAAAACATTTGACTCTGTTAACCATTCTCTCCTCGTTAGAAAACTCGATTCAATGGGTTTTCCAAGTGATCTTATTAATATGATTTCAAGTTATTTGAATGGCAGGACGCAAAAGGTCCTCTTTAAGAATAATTTATCCAATGTTCTAAGGGTTACATCTGGCGTCCCGCAAGGAAGCCATTTGGGACCCTTATTGTTTACATTATTTATAAATGACCTGCCCAAATTCTTGACTAACTCCAGAGTACTTATGTACGCGGATGACGTCAAGCTTTGCGTGCAATACAATGACGTTGCCTGCCAGTCGGATTTACAAAAAGATCTTAATAATTTTCAAACTTGGTGCCGTGTAAACTTATTAAACTTAAATGGCTCGAAATGCAAGCTAATGATATTCTCTTGTGTCGTTCCTAAGCTTGCTACTTACACGCTGAACTGCTGCTCTTTGGAAAGAATTAATACTGTTGACGATTTAGGCGTCCGCTTGGACCCAAAACTTGACTTTATTGATCATATTTCGTCTATGGTGAATAGAGCCAGGGGTGTGCTTGGATTTATTAAACGGTGGTCGAAGGAATTCAATGACCCCTATGTTACTAAATCCTTATATACTTCCTTAGTTCGTCCTATCCTAGAATATGGATGCTGCGTTTGGAGCCCTCAGTACGGCGTCCATAGTAAACGCATTGAGTCGGTTCAAAAGAACTTTTTACTTTTCGCTCTTCGGGGTTTAAATTGGGATGCAAACGAAAGATTACCTTCCTACTCTAGTAGACTCCTATTAATAAACTTGCCGCCCTTAGCCAATCGTAGAACGATGCTAGGGATAACCTTTATTTTTAACCTTATACATGGTGATGTGGAAAGTGCTGACTTGTTGAGTCAGCTTAATTTCCATGTACCATATAGAACTAATAGATCCTATATCCCATTAGTGTTGCGCCACTGTAGAACCTCCTTTGAACTGCATGAACCTTTTAGAGTGCAATGTGCAAATTATAATGATTTGTACACACTAATCTCTAACGTAGATACCCTTCCCAAATTAAAATCTTTAATACTAACACACTTAGTAAACATGCAAGCTAACAATCTGGCAGCACGCCGGTAGTCAATTTCCTCGTATTCTGTCCAATATTTTCCATCGCGCCTACTAACACCTAACCCAAACAGGCACGTGCCTGGTGTCATACGGGCCACTTGAATGTACTGAGCTTAGTGCATTAACGTCCAAAAATAAAAAAATAAAAATAAATCATCATTGTTTAGAGCTGTTGTTCGTGAACTCCCTTTAAAAGGCCTTTACGGAGACTCGAAATCAAATAACTAGAAAGTTAAATGGCGTTAGGCGCCGTCTTAATAATTATATTGACTTTGGTTTTACCATCTTCGTATCGTACTTAACAAAGATCAAATGGCCCGAATCTAAATAAAGTAGAAATAGTAGTTTTATATAAATCACGCGGGCGAACTTTGTCTTGCCCCTAATTGATGTTTTATAAAACCCCAGAGTAATAATATTAAGCAGATAAGTAAAATTTATATGTAATTTATTTAAGTCTCATCAGCTGTGAACGATATGGTAATTTCCAACTCGGGAACATGGTGCTTTTAACTGACCATGCAAAACACAGATGTATTCAAAGTTAATCAGACCGAGTTCCAATGATTGGCTATGCGATTTAGTGACTAAATCCAACCGAGCTAAAAACTGAATTAAAATGGAAGACCACTTGTGATTATTGGAATTCCTTAGAATAATATCCTTAGAATTTGCCCTTGAGTTACATTGTTCAATAGGTTCTTGAAGGACAACCGCGTACCATTGCACAATTTCGTATGGTTCAGCATCTTCAATGCGTTACAAATTTCTGACTAAAATTATAATAACCTGCAAGGATATAATTATAACAAATTTGAGATATAGCTATTTTATATATTTCTATAATTTCGGTTTTAGTTTTATGAAAACCAGACGACTATATCTAACGATCCTTTGTATGGCATACAAACGTTCGTTAGAAAAAGAGGAAAATGCAAAACCGTGAATGTAAAACTGTATATATAAAATGCATAGGTCAATGAAATCAGAACCTAAATATATGAATTTAACAAATTGTCAGGAAAGTCTTTCAACATTTTTAACCAACAAACACATTTGCCTGACAAATTTAAACAACATCCTCTCTAACAACACTACCATCACTAATTACAAAAAAATAGGTAACCAAACAAACAAATATAGAAGCGCCTCAATGATTTGGCTTCAATCGGCCACCAAAATAAAATTCCCTCTTTGGTCCCTAATCCCTGCTGGAGCTCCAAGAGAAATTATTGGGGTACGGGTGTTTGCAAAAATTAAAGGGAACGACCGGGCTTCTGCTCCGTTCCCCTTTGATCACAGCGCTTGTGTTGCACAAATCCCGGACCCAGGATACGGTCAAGCGGAGGACAAGGATAACGACACTAACATAACAATTAATAATTTAAACTAAACTTATTCAAATGTTGTTGTTTTTCCCTCAGCACCAATGGGGGATGTGGCCTGGAAAACGGCGCGTATTACAGCAGCAAAAAAGGCAAAATAATATGGCCAACACCCCTTCTGATAGCCCTTTATCCGGAACGGACTCACCGGATGTAGCCCCTGGCGGCTTCGGGCGTTGGAGCTGGCGGCGCTGTGGGCTTCTGCGGCGGCTCTGGCTACGGCTTCGGTGACTAGCTTGCGGCTATAACGGCGGAACTGGGCGGCGCTGAGGCGGCGGCACTGGGCTACGGCTCAGGTGGCGCTACGGCGAGGCAGCGGCTCTGGGCGGCGCTGAGGCGGCGGCAAGGGCGACGGTAAGGTGGCGGGTCTGGTCGGCGCTGAGGTGGCGGTCGGGTCACGTCCTCCACACAACTTCACCGTGGTTACGTTTTCAATTCTGTATTTAACCAAAATCTTGTCGCGCACGTTTTGCCTTCAGTTTTTTTACTCCGGGTTTTTTCCTCTAACACATCCCTTTATGGCCCGGTTCATTTCCTCTGTTCCGTAGCCCCAGCCGTAACTTATCAATTCCCTCATTGCCCTTGCCGAGAGAAAGGGTAAGAACCCTTTCTCTTAATCCGCATCCGAATTTCCCGGTTCGCCACTTACGTCATCCCCCCTGGGCCTACCTATCGCACCTCTCCCTATCGATTCATCGATAGTCCTCTAGCCCATCCTAACTCCAAAATGCAATACCATCCAAGGATTTGGAGAGATGCTACTAGAATCCGGCAATTCAACAAGATCATTGGAAGCATTTGGTTGGGTATCTCCAGCGCAGTTCCGAACGGTGACCAACGCTGGAAGTACATCGCCTCATTTGGTCTAGTCCATATGTACTTTGTGTTCCCCCTTGCAGGTTATACGCGGATATCCTTGGCGTGGTACACGCCCAAACTTCTGAAAAACGGCGCTTCGCCCGTAGGCAAGTGGACTGCATTCCGGATGGCCACCTCGATTTCGGGAAGGTAGGCATCCCATTCCCGATGGTTGTTCTCCAGGAACCCTCGGATAGCCGCCAGTACGCTCCGGTTCACCCGTTCCGCTGCGTTGCTCTGTGGAGAGTATATCGGTGTCTTTACGTGTCGGATCCCAAAGCTCTCTATGACCTCCACGAAAATCCTCAACGCAAACTGTCGTCCATTGTCCGAGTGTACGATTTCTGGCACCCCGAACTTGTAGAAGACCTCGTTGATAAGGAAATCCACAACGTTCGGGTACTTGCCAAGGAAGTCGATGTACAGCTTCTGGAATGGCCGCTCTGTCTGTTCCTGCTCGCCAATCCCGACCATCATCCGGTGATTCGGTGCCTTCGATTCCTTGCAGATCTGGCATCTTCGGACAAATTCCCGCACCTGCAGTAACATCCCAGGTCAGTAGAACTGCCGCCGAAGGATCTCCAGTGCCTTCCTCATTCCACCGTGAGCTGCCTTTGGGTCTGAATGGGCTCGCTCAACCAGGCTGTGGGTCAGACTCTGCGGAATCCAGAGCTTCCACGCCGATCCGTCCAGCTCGTCGTCCACAGTTGTTGGGCAGGTTCGCTTGAAGATGAGTCCGTCCTCAATCCTAAGATCCAATAAGTTATCCTTGTTTTCTAGAATATCTCGGACTAACTCCTGATACTCTTCTCCAGCAAACTCGGTGGTTTCAAAACCCATAAACTTGGAAGGGTCCACTGCGATCTCCTCTACGCATCGCGAAAGCGTGTCCGCCACCACGTTCTCGCTGCCTTTCCGGTGTTCGATGGTGAAGTTGTCTCCTTGGAGCTGCAGAGACCACATGGCCAGGCGCCCCGAAAGATCCTTCATGGACATCAACCATTTTAGGCTGCCGTGATCGGTGATGCAGGTAAACGGCATGCCTTCTTCATATGCTCGGAACTTCCGGATCGCCAGGAGAGCTGCAAGACACTCCTTCTCGGTGACGGTGTAATTCACCTGGTGCCTGTTTATCTTTGCTGAAAAGAAGGCTATCGGCAGCTCTTGGTTGTTCTCGTTCTTTTGGAAAATAACGGCACCAACTCCAACGTGCGATGCGTCACACTGGATGTTGAAGTGCCGCTAGAAATCCGCGTGCACCAGGACTGGTGCCGTGGTTAGCGCCACCTTCAACGCTTCGACAGCCCGCTGCGTTGCCGGACTCAAAGAGAACTTGTTCCCAGTCTTCTTGAGGGACTTGGTTAGCGGCGTTGCCAGCGTCGCGAAGTTTCTGACGAACTTACGCACCTCCTTCATCGACCTCGGCTCCGGCATCCTCCTGATTGCTGCCACTCGACCGGGATCCATGCTCAGACCACCACCACCTACGACAAAACCTAAGTAAGTCAAAGACTTGAAGCAGAACCTTGATTTGCTCAGACCGATGATTAATCCTGCTTTCTTTAGGTATTCAGCAACTTGTCGTAGGTACCGGAAGTGTGTACACGAACACATTGGATCGGATTTCGGCTGGGATTACTCTGTCCATGAGTCTCACTAACCTCTGTGCCGCATTACAGCGACCGAACGGCATCACCCTAAATTGGTAGACGGGCCGACCAGGAACCGTGAACGCCGTCAACTCCTTGCTTTTCTTCGATCTGCCAGAACGCGAATTACAAATCCACACTAGAGATGAAGTTTAATCGATTCTGGACAGGATCCCATCGGTACTGCCTTTCCCGAGCAGACTGACACTCGCTCCGATGTCCAACAGCCCAGTCATCTAGTGTCCTAAGACCGTTATTTGGGCGAAAGGTCTGGGATCGTGGATTTCACCCCGCTTGATGGCCGCAATGAGTTCTCTTCGCTTCTCCTGGCATTTCTTAAATCGATCTTGGGCCTTCATGACGGTACGGGATACCATGCGCATACCACTCAACTGGTGTTGTTCGAAAATCCGGTTCCTTACTTCAAAATACAGTCGCTTGCGCTCTTAGGGGGGTAAATATCTTAACCAAGCCGTATTATTACTCTTATTTCATTTCTGCTTCCTTTCTGGCTCCTCCATTTGCGGGTGTTCCTCCCTGGGCGAGATTTTCCCGCCTTTGGATCGCCCAGCCATCCATTTTCCGCACAATTCGGGCATTTCGGCGCAACAACGTCCGCCTTTCCGCAGCGGAAACAGAAAATTTTGGTCAGCTCCTTCTCGCAATCCCGGAAACCGTGGTCCATGGCTCCATAATTCCAGCAGCCAGCCCGGAAAGGATTTCGAGGCCGCTCCCGGACTTCCTGGACTTGCAGTGGTTGCTCGTCTTGATCCTCCTCCGGCTCTGGAGCAAACGCCTCACTGACTCGGTTCCGTTCCGCTCCTTGGTAGCAGGAATTGGTTCCGGGCTCTGCGTCCGAAGCTACGCTCCACCTCAAGGCTCTCTTACCGCAGCTCATCGACGGTGAGTAGCTCTATCGCATATACGAAGCGAGCAATACCCTCTCTTAAACCCTTTTTCATAACCTTTACAAGGTGGCGCTCCGGCATTGGCTTCCTCAGGCGCTATCCCCTGACTGCTGCTCCCGCTGCAAAAGCAGCTGCATCCGTTGATGCTCCGTCTCATGGCTCTGGAACCTGTCTATCAGAACTCGGCGCAGCTGATGCCAACTGTCCAGTCGGTGCTGCTGCACGTGGATTCAAAACCACTCTAACGCCCTACCCGTCAGCAACGTGTGAAAGTTACGCATCACTTCGACTCACGAGCAACGAGATTGCCTCTGGAGGTACTCCAAGCAGAACAGGAAGCCTTCGATGTGGTTCCGCTCGTCCTCACCGCTGAACGAGATGTTCCGCCTATTCAATCTTTTGATATGGGAACTGTCTCCTGCATCCCATTCGTTCGTCACGGAAATGGCCAGCTCGGTGGTCCTCCACGCGCCAGTTCCGGCCCGCGCAGTCATCTCTACGCGTCTCTTCAGCCTCTGTGGAACCGTTGGGGCTGTTGGACAAGCTCTCGGCTGAATCGGGTTCCCTTCGGGGTGGCTTCGGTGAGAGTCGTGGAGTTGGCCGCGCCGCTTGCCCGGCATCCGTCTGCCCCTGCCTGGGTATAGCTCCGCGAGCGACGTATATTGCTTCCCTCGATCGCCCAAATAGCGGTGGTTGCTGCTGTTGGTGTTGTTGTGGTCCTGCTTCCATCGGCTGCTGCTCCGCGCTTCCTCCTGGAACGTGTTGCGGCTTTGTGGAGGGTCTCAGCGCCTCCTTCATTAATTTCATAATTTCCAGAAATCCGGCCCGCATCTCGTCCCGCAAGCTCCGGCTGATCCCAGCTTCTTGGGACTTGCGACACGTTTCTGCCGCCTGAGTCAGGGCAAGATTCACCGCCGACTTAGCTGTGGAATCCACGGACGGCTCCTGGAAATGTACTGAACGCTAAGCGGGATCCATCTCTACCAGGTGGCCAGCTGCTGCCCCGATCGCATTGAAGTTCAGAAACTTTGGATGGATGTGCTCCTCCGGTGGCGGGTCTTGTCGCCGAGATGGGGGTGTACTCTGCAATCCCATTGAGGCCCGCGGCGGTGCGAAACCGACAGCACCCGCCGCATCCATGGACCACAACTCCTCTTCCTGGGCTGAAGGACCCTTCGACCTGAGCTGGTAATTATTTCCCTTGTCCCCTGCCATAATCCAATTTCCTGAATTCCTAACAGCTAACGGCTTTATTCTTACTAAATAAATATCTCTATGCCAAGTAAATAAATCAACATGCAACTAAAAAATAATTAAATAGCCAATTAAATAAATAGACAATTAAATAAATATATAAATAATAACAATAAATAGCAAGTGAGTATTAAAATGAATTATTTCTGCAATGTCAATAAGTAATTATTATTATTTTTTTTTTAATTTCAGGGGAGATGGCTTGCGTCTTCAATTGTCCCGTGTCATCAATAATCCGGGCATTCGTCAACTGGACTAACTTTCAGCTGGGTTGAAAGTCGCTAGTTAAAGACATGGGCCTTCAGCAGTATCCCGTAGGATTTTCCTTGATGGCTGGGACACCAAGGCTCTGATTGCGGTGGTCGTGCAACGCGCAGTCGGGTTACGAGTCCACCAACAGGATGATACCATGAAGCCCCATCCACTAGGAAAACACAAGGATCTGCACAAATTGACATTACATGGAAAACAAACATCTTTACGTTAATTAAATAAACAACATGTATCCCTATCTCCTAAATTATCTCAATTGTTTTCATCTCGTATCTGTGCACGGATCTGTGGGCCGAGGTATGCAAATTCGTCGTTTCTAAGCTCGGATGTCACCCCCTTGCCACAGCAGAACCGTTGCGAAAGTGGTCCAGAAGCAATTGCCCGTCCTTCTGCAGAGCAAGCCTTCCGTCTTTACTGGGAAAGGAAAAAATGACACATAAGCAACACTTACGCCTGGGCCGCCAGTCCCCGGTCCTCGGTGCAATTGCAGGACATCAATATAGGCCATGCAAGCCACCGATTGCGGGGGCTGGATGCCCCGGGACGCGACCTTACGCGACATCATCATTCCGCTTTTCTTTTATTTGCTTTTTGTTTGGGCGCCATATTGTTGCGGACTTTTTTTGGGCAACGCCGGGCTAGCTTATGAGGCCCAGGGCTGGGTTCGACCCAATGCCCGCAGTATCTGACAACATCCTCTCCAACAGCACATCCATCGCTAATTACAAAAAAAAAAACAAGAAAGGAAGCTAACTTCGGACGCCGAAGTTTATATACCCTTGCAGATAGAACTTCTATGACTAGGAATCCATACAATATAAATTATATATATTTGTGTTAAAAACAATGAAGTAATACCTGCTTTCATTTCATTCTACTATATATATTATATTTGCAGTTTTACATTCACAGATTTGCATTTTTCCTCTACATCAAACGATCGTTTGTATGGCACCTATATGATATAGTAGTCCGATTTCCATGAAATTTGACAAAAAATTAGAAACTAATATAAAATGGCTATACCTCAAATTTGATGAAAATCCGTTGAAAACTCAAAAAGTTATAATTTTTAATTGTATTAATTTCTCGATCGTTCCTATGGGAGCTATATGACATAGTAGTCCGATTTTCATAAAATTTTACACAAAATTGTAGAGTATAGGAAAATGGCTATATCTCAAATTTGATCAAATTCTGTTGAAAACTGAAAATGCTATAATTTTTTTTTTTTTTTTTAATTTCCGATCATTCCTATGGCAGCTATATGATATAGTCGTCCGATCCCGTTCCGACATGTATACGAGTGAGAGTATATAAAAGACTAACTACAAAGTTTCATTGAGATAGCTTCAAAACTGAGAGACTAATTTACGTAGAAACGTACAGACGGACAGAAGGAAAGATGGACAGACGGACATGGCTAGATCGACTCGGCTGTTGATCCTGATCAAGAATATATATACTTTATATAGTCGGAGATGCCTCCTTCACTGCGTTGCAAACTTCTGACTGAAATTATAATACCCTGCAAGGGTATAATAAAGGTAAATAAACAAACAAATATAGACGGACGACACTGCTGGGACAAATTAGTGGCATCGGTGTTTCCGCCACGACGCACCCACCCATCCTGTGATGCCTCCTGATCATCTAGGGGCATCACCCATCTTCGGCGGGCCGGAGTCTATTTCAGGCGGTCTGGCGACCGGCTCATCTCCCCAATGATTCTATTTCATGCTTAATTTATTTTTATTTAATTGCTATTCACCAAATTACAGCTTCTTTTATAATACGGCATCACCTGACTCCCGGCGAGAGCGTGGACTCAGCCAGGGACGCGCTCGCGCCAAGGCTGCCTCTTTGGGGACTCAAAATTCCCGGAGGAGAAGCGCCTTAATGATTTGGCTTCAATCGGCCACCAAAATAAAATCCCCTCTTTGGTCCTTAATCCCTGCTGGAGCTCCAAGAGAAATTATAGGGGTACGGGTGTTTGCAAAAATTAAAGGGAACGACCGGGCTTCTGCTCCGTTCCCCTTTGATCACAGCGCTTGTGTTGCACAAATCCCGGACCCAGGATACGGCCAAGCGGAGGACAAAGATAATGACACTAACATAACAATAAATAATTTAAACTAAACTTATTCAAATGTTGTTGTTTTTCCCTCAGCACCAATGGGGGATGCGGCCTGGAAAACGGCGCGTATTACAGCAGCAAAAAAGACAAAATATATGGCAAACACCCCTTCTGATCGCCCTTTATCCGGAACGGACTCACCGGATGTAGCCCCTGGCGGCTTCGGGCGTTGGAGCTGGCGGCGCTCTGGGCTTCTGCGGCGGCTCTGGCTACGACTTCGGCGACTAGCTTGCGGCTCTAGCGGCGGAACTGGGCGGCGCTAAGGCGACGGCACTGGGCTACGCTGAGGCGGCGGCTCTGGGCTACGGCTCAGGTGGCGCTACAGCGAGGCAGCGGCTCTGGGCGGCTCTGAGGCGGCGACAAGGGCAACGGTAAGGGCGACGGCAAGGGCGGGGCGGCGCTTAGGCGGCGGTCGGGTCACGTCATCCACGCTACTTCACCGTGGTCACGTTTTCAATTCCGTATTTCACCAAAATCTCGTCGCGCACGTGTTGCCTCCAGTTTTTTTACTCAGGGTTTTTTCCTCTAGCACCTCCCTTTACCTCGGTTCATTCCCCCTGTTCCGTAGCTCCAGCCGTTACTTATCCATTCCCTCATTGCCCTTGCCGAGAGAAAGGGTAAAAACACTTTTTGTTAATCCGCATCCGAATTTCCCGGTTCGCTCACTAGCCTCATCCCCCCCTGGGCCTACCTATCCTACCTCTCCCTATCGATACATCGATAGTCCTCTAGCCCATCCTAACTAGGGGTTCGATGCACCGATGCTTTTAAATTTCTAAAAACATAGATTGTTTTTTTGTACCATCAATGTTTCGTGAACCATCACTATTCAAAAAAATCGAAGAAGAAAATCACGCTTAAGGTTCGTGTTTTGTAACATTTTACTTATTTTGTTAATAATAATGTTTAATTATTTACTTATAATTATAGAAAGTGATGTTGGTGGTGTAAGCGCGACGCTGATTCAGTTTCAACGATGAATAAGTTCTTGAACCGTAAGTAAATTAAAAACTGCGCAGTACATGGCCAACTACAAGCAATGTAGTTGATTGCGTATATATGTCCCACGTGTGGCGGCCAATTCTCATCTGTACATTTTTTATAATTTAGGTACAACGAGGGAAAATATTGAAGGTCCGTCGCCTAAAAGGAAGCGAGAAACATCATGTGTGTGGCAGCGCTTTAAGAAAACCGAGGACAAGACTAAGGCCACCTGCATTCACTGTGGGAAAACGTTAAAAACGGCAGAAAACACAACTAACTTAATGGACCACTTCAAACGTATACATCCAAACTATAGTGTTTTAGAAATAGATGGTCAGTCACCAAGCCTAGATAGTTTGCTGCAACGAAATATAGAGTATCCGCAGGAGTCCCAAAAGAAAAAAACATTGGACATGTATGTAATGCTCATGATAGCACGGGACGTTCAACCGTTTTCCATGGTTGAGGACGATAGATTCCGTGATTTAATGCAACACATGGACCCTAAATATTAAATCCCGAGCAGAACCTTTTTTAGAGAAGTAATGCTACCTAAGATATACAATGATTTAAGAAAGGATCTGGAATGTGAGCTCGAAGGTGTCCAGTACGTTGCAATTACCACGGATGGATGGACTTCCTGTGCAAATGAAGCTTATATACGTGCCATTTTTTGAACAAAAAGTTTCAGCTAGTTTCAGCTAGTCTTGTCGACGGCGAGTCTTTTGACGACCACAAATCACTCGGCACTGAATATCGCTGATACTATTCGACAAGTATTAAATGAGTGGAAACTTCTACATAAAGTTGTAACTATAGTTAATGATAACGACGTTACAATGAAGAAGGCATGCGAACATCTGCAAATTAAACGTTTTCCATGTTTTGCGCACACGATTAACTTGCTGGTTCAAGAAATTCTAAAATTGTCAAATTTTTGTCGCATTTATAAAGCGAAGTTCGACTGCCATGGCGAAATTTAAGGACGCTCAAATGGTGGCAGACCCCCTTGGATTAATTCAAGAGGTACCAACTAGGTGGAACAGTGCCTTCCAAATGATGGAACGAATTTTGCAGACCAATGGGGCACTCTCAATTGCATTGTTAGGAACTGCAAAGCCTCCGGCACCTTTCTCTGCCGAGGAAATTGGTGTCCTGGAAGAATTTTGTTCATTGCTTCGTCCGTTCGAGAAAGCCACAAAATTAATTTCGGGCGGGAAGTACCCCACTATGTCCCTCGTCATTCCAATTGTCTCCAAAATGCAAATACAATTGTTTTCTTATAAACATAGCTTTAAAAGCATAGAAGCCATTCTGGCATTCAGCTTTTTAAGTGATCGCTTTAATGATCGTTTTGGGTACTATGAAACGCGCACCGTTCCTAGGATGGCAACGTTAATTGACCCTAGGTTTAAAAAACAGGGTTTCCAAAGAACGAATAATGCCGATCAAGCATATCGAGCATTAGAAGACGAGCTTCACAATGTTTTTAAAAATTTGGCTCAAGAACCATCCACATCAGCGCCGATAGCGCCTACACCACCCAATCCAACTTCGAGCTATTTTACGAATTTTCAACTCAAAATAAGTTCAAAAACAATGACTACGCGTTCTGACGCAATTATATTGCTCAGACAACATGTAGAAAGCGGGAACGATGGATGGTAAATATAGAAATTGTGTATTATGATTATTTTAAAATAAATTATTCTACTTCTAGCTGTGTTCAAACAACATGCAGCCCTTCAAGGAGCTAACAAAAAAATTCTTATGTATTCCAGCCACGTCGTGTGAATCAGAAAGAGCCTTCAGCAAAGCAGGCCAAATAATTTCGGATCGCCGTCCTCGGTTGAAGTCCGAAGTCGTTGACCAGCTAATGTTTATAAATAAGAATTACTATAGATTTAATAAGTGACTTATTAAATTATTATTATTATTATTGAAAATAATATCCACGCCATCATTGCGCATATATAGATCGGATCATTTGAAATCATATATAAAATTATCCAGCCGTTCAAAGTCCGTCTTGCAAAACATAGGACTTTTTAGGCTGGACGGTCATATATATTCTGTTAGTCAGACCCAGACCCAATATCAAGAGTCACATCTAAGGTAGGATGATGGTAGGGATCTTCGGATTGCGTCAGAGGCGCCACCCTGACTAAACTGACTCTCGCCGTATCTGAGATAAAACAAAGATCGAGCAGGCGCCGTAAGGAATTTCGTACTTGGTTGACTTGAGACAGCGAAATGTCGAAAAGGCCAGCAATAAAGTCATGTTGTGTAGAAGTTAGGAGAGCGTTGGTGGAATTATTTGAGGACCAAATAGCACCAAGGATATTAAAATCACCTAGAAGTACCAACTGGTCTCTATCCAAAAGTCTACTGGAAACCATCTGAATAGCGGTAGGTTCCAATAAATTGGAAGAAATAAAAATGGTGCTATTATTGATAGATATCTTCACACAGAGGAACTCAACATCATTACATTCACCGAATGTTTATAATTCTGACGTGAGTGAGGAGTCAACCGCTATAAGAACTCCACCTCCACGCTTGATTGGCCGATCAAGCCGAAAAACTTCGGAGATCAGAATCTACGGCTTTAACCAGGTTTCTGTAAACACAATAACCTGAAAAGCAAACTAAAGACTATCAGAATACAAGTTAGTAAGCTTACTACGAAGCCTCTGGCATTCTGATACCTAGGGAGAGAGTTAGTTTTTTAGGTCGGGATTCGTAGGCGTAGAAGGCGCAGTGCTCTGATCACGCCTGGGAAAAGGTATTCCTACAGGCCACTTTTTATGACAACAACGTACCCTGACCAGAAGTTGCTAGAGCAAATTGTGTCAATGAGCTCGTTAGGTTCATTAATTTTTAAAGATTAAATTTACCTAGCGTAAGAAAAATTGTGTTTTTTGGTTTTGCCTTGGCTGAAGGATCATCTTTCGATGTTTGATCAGGTGAGAGCCGTAAAACAAAAATATTTCTCGTCGATGGAACCGCTATAAGTCTTTTGGCAAGGCAGATTGGTTATCCGTCGTGGCAATGTCGGCTGGCATTCCGGTCCTGACACCTTGGAGGGTCATTATTTATGACCCCCAGACTTGGAGACTTATTTATTAGCATTAGGCTATTTAATTGAGTATCCAGCTCCAAGAACATTCGAATCAACACACTTGGCGTGCAAGATGTTGTCACAATGGCTTTTTGCCGGTTTTGGCACAAACAACGACTAAACAGAAAAGGCACAAAAGGAAATGCCAAGTATGCAAAGCAATAGCATCACAATTAAAATTTGAGAAATAAACTCAATAAAGTACACAGATTAGAATATCTGCAGGCACACGCGAAGTGCAGTTATTGTAAACAAAAGCAGAAGATTAATTAAGCCCAGGTGGTTTTATGCAAAATATTACACAAATCGAGAGCGCAAGAAAAAAACACGTCCGTTCACTTCGAAAGATAATTTTTCACAGTTTTACATTCACAGTTTTGCATTTTCCTCTACATACAACGAACAATTATATGGATTTTTTTATAGATATGTTTCTTGTAAAAAAAAACTTTTTAAAATTTTTTTAAATTTATTTGAACGTATTATATATTGGAATAATATTTATTAATATATTTGCCGCTATGGTGCTGAAGGCAATAACCGGAGGCATCAACGCCGTCGCGTCCCAATAACAAATTATTTTCGTTTTTAAATTACTTTTGTAAATTAAACTCACTTAATGGGCCTTGTCATTCATAAATTCTACCCTCTTCTTGCAGGATAGAAAAGCACTGAACGCGAGAAATGTTTTTATTTTTTGAATTTCCCTTCATTCTAGCTTTAAAAATATTTAAAATCAAAGCCTTAAAATTGTTCTATTCTGCAGCCCTTTACATTTTTTCATTGAACATTTATCTTATGTTAGTACTCGACCCAGTGAAAAATTCTTCTTTCACTTTTCGCTACATAATTATACCGTTAAAGGATATTAAAACTTTAGCTTAATGTTTATATATACATATATTCTTGATCAGCTTCAAAAACCACGTCGATCTAGCCTTTTCCGTCTGTCCGTTTCTACGCAAACTAGCCTCTCAGTTTTTAAGCTATCTGAATGAAACTTTACAGTTACTGCCACTAGTATATAAATCGGAACGGGTTGGATCGAACAACTATATCATATAACTGCCATAGGAACGATCGGAAAATTTTTAGAAAAAAAAAATTATAAATATAAATATATAACCAGCTTTCACCAGATTTTCAGCATGAGATTGTTGTATTATTCTAGAGTTTTGTATTTAATTCTATGAAAATCGGGAGACTATATCGTACAGCTGCCATATACAATATATAAGGAAAATGCAACACTATGAATGTAAAACTGTACTTGTAAGACTATTAACATAACACGTTGTAGTGAATATAATGAAAGTAGGCATAACTTCGTTGTTTTTTAACATAATTATATATAGCTTATATTGTATTAATTCGTAGTGATAGAATCTGCAAGGGTATAGAAGCTTCGGCCTACCGAAGTAAGCTTCCTTTCATATTTTATATGGAGTTATGTGATTGTATAATATTTAACTTATGATAGTACTAGGCTAAATAAAAAAAATGTTTTAAAAAGTATGTAATAAAGAGCTTAGAGGCCATTCGTTTAAATGGTCTTACAATGCAAATTGATTTTTGCTAGGTGTTTGCAATTATTTGTTGAAACTAATATAAAAAAAATTTAATTAATGAAATAATGGAATTTTTATATGACGAGGTTCTAGCTTTGCAAAATTAAGTAAATTTAAAGTTCGGTATGGTTAGGTTAAATCAGCGTTTTAAAGCAGTAAGAGACAGCGAGAGGCAAATATTTTAAAACGGCTCTTCGTCAGTGCAGTTTTTAAGGCCTGTACGGGAACACGAATTAACAAATACTAGAAAGTTACGATGTTCCTGACGGCACACATTAAGTATTTTTCTAGCGGGTTGTGAAATAAGAACTGTATGGAGAGGGTAAAGTACAGTATGTTTGCGAGCGCGAAAATTTTTATTATTATTATTATTCTTTTGAGGTGTGATCGGTCTTTTCACTACTTTTTCGGCATTTTTGGAGGGCAAATGTTGCGGTCATATTTTGTTGACCCGGCTCTTTTGAAACTTAAAACCATTTCAACTTTTATTGCTGGGTTTTTAACTTCAAATTGTCCCAAAACGATTGACAGCATTTTAGCAGTAGCGCCTCCCTCGGACAGCTCCAAGACGATTTAATATTATAGCCATTCGGAATACCTGTCCAAGAAACACAGATGGTTCGACAAGGGTGATTCGGTGTCCGCTTTACGACAGGACATGGTGGCACCAGTCGCTACGCCTACGGTCCACCCATCGCGTCAGTCTCGGAAGGAGCTGAGAATAACATCCAACGGGGTCTACGATATCGTCCTGACAAAAGTCTGGCGTTAAACAATAAGTTCCAGGAACATAGAGATCTCTCAGATCGTCAAGTCGAGCCGTGTAGCTGTCCCAATTTGTCCGTGCTGGCCTACATTTTTATTATATACATATATTTATATTCAAGGTTTCCCTCTTCCCTACAAAATAATATATTTGCCAAAAAGCCAAAATATTGTATTCTCCTTTAAGCACGGTATGGATCGGGTATAACCACGATCGAGAGGCAAAAAGTTGAAAATAGTTTGTCAGCGCCGTTTTCCAAACCTGTACGGAGACACGAAAATAAAAATACTAGAAAGTTGGAAGGCGTTAGGAGATTCTCGACGGCACACTTTTAGTATTTTGCAAGCGGCTACCAAAAGGAATAAAAATTCGAATAAAATAGGCTGCCTCATTTGCCATTTGCCTCTAGGTCTGACTTGCACTTTCATTACATATTTTAAGTTATGGCGGGCAATACCAAAATTTGTCCAAAAGATGAATTCAGAAGTTCAGAAGAGCTGATACAGTTAATATAATTAAATTAGTAAAGGGAAACACAATATTTCGAGTTTTTGGCATATAGGCAATTCTCTAGAAAGGTGCACCGCTGCCGAAAACTTAAAATTGCTTAAAAAAATAAATAAATTCCGAAAAAATCGAAGTCAAACACGCTTAAACGCAAATGGCATGTTTTGTTTTGATGCCAATTTCTTAAACCAAAGCATATTGCTTTGACTTTTGGTTTCTAATTTGACATAGAAAGCTCAAAGAGTCAATATAAAATGCAAAAGAACATGCGATTACCAATGTTCGTACAGTTTTAGTTTAAATTATCGCTTTCCAAAATGTCGCGTGCGACATGTTGCGTGCCACCGGGACTAAAATCGAATTTAAACAAGAAAGGAAGCTAACTTCGGCACGCCGAAGTTTATATACCCTTGCAGATAGAACTTCGATGACTTCCTGGATTTCTTCCATACAATATAAAATATATGTATATATTAATGTTAAAAAACAATGAAGTAATACCTGCTTTCATTTCAATCACCTATACACATTATACTTTCAGTTTTACATTCACAGATTGGCATTTTGGCTCCACATCTAACAATCGTTTGTATGGCACCTATGTGATATAGTAGTCCGATTTTCATAAAATTTGACAAAATTTAAGACTGATATAAAATGGCTATATCTGAAATTTAATGAAAATCTGCTGAAAAGTGAAAACGTTATAATTTTTAATTGTATTCATTTTTTGATCGTTCCTATGGCAGCTATGTGATATAGTAGTCCGGATTTTTTTATAACTACACAAAATTGTAGATTAAAATAAAATGGCTATATCTCATATTTGATGAAAATCTGGTGAAAACGGAAGAAGTTATAATCTTTAATTTTATTAACCTATTTTATTTCTTATAAAATGGCTATGTATCAAATTTGATAAAAATCTGTTGAAAACTAAAAATTTTATACTTTTTAATTGAATTAATTTCTCGATCGTTACTATGGGAGCTATATGATATAGTCGTCCAATTTTCATAAAATTGTACACAAAATTGTAGAATATTATGAAATGGCTTTATCTCAAATTTAATTAAATTCTGTTGAAAACTAAAAATGTTATAATTTTTCATGTAAAAATTTTCCGATGGCAGCTATATGATATAGTCGTCCGATCCGGCCCGTTCCGACATATATACGAGCGAGAGTATATAGAAGACAAACTATACAGTTTCATTTAGATAGCTTCAAAACTGAGAGACTAGTTTGCGTAAAAACGGACAGACGGACATGGCAAGATCGACTCGGCTGTTGATCCTGATCAAGAATATATATACTTTATATAGTCGAAGGTGCCTCCTTCACTGCGTTGCAAACTTTTGACTGAAATTATAATACCCTGCACGGGTATAAAAATAACTACTTAATATTTTAAAATCAAACAAAATACATTATTAAGAGAATTCATTGTGTAATTCATTAAAATTTATTTTACTACAATTTTTCATCTCGTTTCGCTGAAATCAGAGCTTAAACTGGTTTCTTGCAAATGTAACTTCTGTTTTTGTCGCGTGAGAACGCAGTACATTTTAGTGAATATCTTGAAAACAAACAAGGGTTCAAAATCGACCATAACACCAATTATAGTGCTAAGCAAGAGCTATACGTTTCAATTTTTATACGATTAAAATAAAGTCTTGGCACATGTGTTTTTTTGTTTGAATGCGTAGGAATGTCGCATTCAACACCAGAGAATTGCCCATATATATTATTTTTTAGAGAAGAAGAAAACCTTGAAGAGAAATATATATGTATAAGAAAGGTGTAGGCCGGCAAGGAAAAATAATATTAGGGCGGCTGGGAGTTGTCCTACGGGGGCGCTACTGCTAGAATGCAGGTCAATCGCTATAGGACAATTATTAATAAAAAGAAGCGATACATGTTGAAATGGTCTTTACCAACAACAACAACATTTGCCATCCAAAAGTTCCGATAAAGTAATTAAATTATATTAACTTCTAAATTCATATTTTCCGTACATTTTTGCTCATTGCGGGATCTACAATTTAAGATGTGTAAAGGAGCTGCATGTGAGAGGTAGAGGCAAATGGTCGTAAACAGTGTATTTCATAAAAAATATTTAATGTGTGCCCTCAGAAATCTCCTAACGCCACCAAACTTTCTTGTATTTTAAATTTCGCGTTTCCGTACCCGTGAAACTATTGGCCTCTTGCTTTCCCTCAGTGCATTAAAACAGTGCTCAAATGCGAACAAGATGACGATACATCACGTCAAATCGACAGATCTACAGAAAAATACCAGGTCCCTATTTGGCGCGATAACAATAATAAACAAAAATTGTAATTAAAGACCAAGTTTTCACAATGGTCTCACAATAAAAATGTATATCGGCTGGTGATTTAGATTTATTTGCTGAAACTAAAACTCTCAAAATATTTTATAATTATGATATATAATATGCGTTAGGTGACGAAGCACTATCGCTGCAAAATTAGCTAAAAAAATTTGTTTAGTATTCATTATTAAATTAGATATGTTAAAAAATAATTTTAAGGAATTATATACATATGTAAAGGATAGATATATATATATTTTTTTTCAACATTTTTATTTTATATTTAATTATATTGTATATCTTTTTAAGTCGTTGGGAACCTATGCACATTACAAGAAAAAATCGAACAAAATAACATATTAGTTGTATTCTTCAAGGTATATACATATACATATGTACAATCTATTTTTATTATAATCTCTTCTCATAAAGATCTCCACCATCAGTTGAACGAATTTTTAAGAGTTTCATAAGGATAAAAGGAATTAGTTCAACGTTTGGTTGATGACAAAAGCATCTTTATGAAAACCGGCTATTATGAAATTATATTTTATATTTGATTAGCATGCCAAAACCATACACAGGCTTCGGGGAAAGCTATACAAATTTTTTTTATATACCCAATATTCAAGAAAGGTAAAAAAAATGTTTCTCGTATTTCGTTGTTTACCTTGTTATAAAGCTTGTACTCGTATTCTGACACGTTCCGGCAATTTGGAAATTTTCCCGCCATTCCGGAAATTACTATATCATCGCCATCTGTATCCGGATACGATCTTGAATATTTCTTGTTCTTTTTTGACTCCATATCTTTTTTTTTTCAAAAATTTAAGTATACTTTGCCTTCCCGTTTTTCAATTTATTTTAATTTTTACTTGGACTCTTCGCTTATTACTTTCACGAGAAAATCGTCTGAACGAGTTTAAATCAGATAGCAACTAGGTGTTCGTTAGTTTTCCCTTCGCTTTTATACTTACTCGGTACAATATTGCCTTCATTATCAATTCATCAATTTAAATTAATCACAAGTACTTTGACCATGCACACTTCAAAGTAATTAAAATCGTTCAATTGTATAAATAAGCTGATTGATGTTAATTTAATGAGAAATTTACAAAACATGCCTCATGGCATGCCTAATATTGTTCGCCTACCATTCAATGGATAAAGAGAAAAAACTAAAAGTTGTCTCTGACAAGCCGACTTATATTTATCCTCCCAGCTTTACCAATATTAACTTATTATAGAGTTAAATTTCTTGAAGAAGACTAGAAAATATTTTAGCTGGTGCAAATTTCCATACAAAAAAAAAAAAGGAACAAAAAGAATTGAGGGATCCAAACATGAGATCCATATTCTATGATAGGACGAACTAAAGAAGTTTATAAGGATAAATTAACATAGCGGTCATTGAATTCCTTCGAAAACAATTGCCCGAAATAAGATCGATAAACTCTAGATTATGATTGAATCGGACGCTCAGGTCATCAAAATTAATTCATTTAAAGAGCAGAAGTTCAGCGTTCAAATTGCAAGTTTTGGACCGAAAGGTTTTCATTCGATTTTTTAGTTTACGCTGTATCATGTTTGGAAATTATTAAGATCTGTTTGTAAATCCGACTGGCAAGCGCCGTCCTTGTATTGCATGCAAAACCTTAACGTCGTTAGCTAATGTGAGTACTCTGGAGTTAGTCAGAACTCTTGTCAGGTCTTTTATGTATAATGTAAACAATAAGGGACCCAACTGGCTCCCTTGTGGGACGCCAGAAGTAACCCATTCTGAGAACTTGACATCTATATATGATGATCCATTAAATCCAGTTTCTTGACAAGAACAGAATTTTTAACAGGATCAAATTGTAAGAATAAGTCTCATTAAATAGATCGGCAATTGCCTTATCATTATTTATGATATTATTTTAATATGAAAGTGAGTAAACAGTTCTTTAAGGCTTACTTTTAGTGTAAAAATAAACTAAAAAACTGTTTTGGGTCCTGTGAGATCTGGACCCTGCAACAAGTCTGTTTTATAAGACTGCGCGTTCAGGACGGTTAAGTTTTACTGAGCTGATAAATAAGAAGAAAGGGTAGAAAACACAATCAATGAAAGATAAATTCATGGCTTTGTAAAATATAATAAAATGAGCAATTAAATTCAGAACGGTCAGATATTTACTTCCATATGAGTGGAATTTCGTATGTGGTTGACTTAGGACACCGAAATATCGACAAGTCACCAATAAAATCGAGTTATGTAGAATTTTAAAATAATTTATCGTTAAATTATTTGAGAAACAATAGCCCCAGAAATGATAAAATTTCCTAGGACTACCAATTGGTCCCTTACTGAAAGTCAATTGGAAACCATTTGAATAGTGGAATGATGGTTCCAATAAATAGAAGGTTCCGAAAATGGGGGAATGTAGTAATCGGTAATATAAATGAAGCTACCATTGCAAGACAGCTTCACACAGAGGATTTCAACCTCGTCGGCTTGACACAAATACTCGTGAAGTTCGGCTGTGCAAGTCGCGAGTACGGTTGCACTGCGGTGGTGCTCCCGCAAATTGTGCGCGGTGCGTGGGTGGCGGCAGTGTCCCCTGCGCAACGGGGCGCCGACAGGCTGCGTAAAGTTGGCGGTATTACTCACTTGCAGCGTTGGGCCCTTGGCGTCCACGGAGGATCCGGTGAACCCAATCTTGAATTCCAGAGTTCTGAGTTGGCGGAGAGAGTGGTGAGAGCATTTCCCCCGACGTTCGTCATGCCTTGTTGTTTTTTAGTTTTTTCAGTTTTTTCGAGCTACCTCTCCCGCGGTAAACGTGGCTGCCCCCGCAGTTTTTTGCTAGTTAAAAGGGAGCCGGAGTCCTTGTGAAATCTTTTACGGCTTGGCAACATAACAGGTGATAGAGAAGTTACGACATTATATTCGAGTGCGTTGTCTGTGCTGCACCTTACACCACTATTCGATGCTTACATCACAATTCGGTACTTATCAGCACTAAGTTAATATTATGGCATCGAATAAATTACTTGTAGGGTAAATACCTATATGCTGCACAGAACGTAAATTCGACAAACATTTGCTTAATATTGTTTAATAAGTATACTATAAGATCGTCTTCTAAATTAATAATTTATTTTTTTTATTTATGGACGTTGATGCACTACAGTCTGTACATACAAGTGGCCCGTATGAAACCAAGTACGTGCCTGTTGGGTTAACTGTTAGTAAGCGCGATAGGAAATATTGAAATGAAAACGAGGAAATTAGCTACTGGCGTGCTGCCAAATTGCTAGCCTGCAAGTTTACTACGTGTGTTAGAATTAAAGTTTTTAGTTTTGGTAGGCTATCCACGTTTGAGATTAATGTGTACATTAAGAGGTTCATGCAAATACAATGGTGCAATACCAAAGGAATATAGCATCTGATTGATCTGACTCAACAAGTCAGCACTTTCCACGACAACATGAATGAGGTTGTAGATAAAGGTAATGCCAAGCATAGTTATGCGGTTGGCTCAGGATGTAAGTTAATTAGGAGGAGTCCATTAGTGTAAGAAGGTAATCTTTGATTTGCATCACAACTTAAACCGCGTAAAGCGAAGGACTTTTCCGCTCTCTTTCTGAGCTCGCTTAGTTCCTTTGTCCACCACGGTGGGTACTGCTTCTTCGAGAATGATAGCCTACATGTCTCTTGGAAGACGTTGTTCAGGATGTTCGTGAGGTCCTCCACCTCCTTGTCGAGAGTCTTTGAGGTGGATTGTATCTTGGTTCTCCTGCCGTTTAATTTAGATTGAACAATTTCGCTGAATTTGTTTTAATTCGTCTTACGGGGGTTTCTCCTTGGTACCTGTTTGTTTACTGGTACCGTTAGGTCAAAAAAAATGTACCTATGTTCTGAGAGTGTGAGTGTTCTGTCGATACACTCCAGTTCTCAACCCTGTATTTATCGTGTTCGATTTGCATGGTGAGATCTAACACTTCCTCCCAACCTTGAAAATTTTCCGTGCTTGGAAAGATGAATGTCGGCGTATTACCCTTGTTACATACCGTAACGTTTCTACATATAATACTATCAAAGAGTGACTCACCTCTTTCATTGTTTTTTGAACTTCCCCAGAGCGTATGCCTCGTATTCGCATCATACCCAAGCACCAGGGTCGTCCTCATTTCTTCGGCCCTTTGCAGCAGCTTGACTACCGCCTCAGGCGGGGCCGGTTCGTCATGGGCCATGTATGCCGATGCAATCATGATTCCGCTCCTATCCGCCGCCACGAATCTGGCCACTTCTAGGTCAGGTGTGCTGAGATTGGGACAGCGAAAAGCATTAAAATGATTCTTAATTACTATGCAAGCTCTCGACCTACCATTCGAGTTTGTGCACAGTAGTGTGTATACTTGGATCCTTAGTCCGGCGACTTGCCCGTCCCTGGTCCAAGGCTCCTGTATCAAACCGATGTCGCTATCCCTCTCCCTTAGAAGGATCGTGAGATTTGCTGAAGCGTGCGAGCTGCGCTTCAGATTAATCTGTACGATGTTCGACATCGATGTTGGTGGGGGTGGCGTCAGGAGATTTGTCGTCGATGACCATGTTGTCCAACAATTTGCTGGTGTCATCGACCTCCTCCTTTATTTTGGACTTCCTGAGGCCGTACCGGACCTTGTGATCATTGGCCTCCAGCTGAGGCAGGCAGCGCTGGTTTAGCAGCAGAAGAAAAGGTTGGCTCACCTTCGTCTCCTGTTCAGCTTTGATGATAGTCCAGTCCTCTGTATGGACGTTCTGGGGGTTCTGGGGTTCTGGGTCCTCAAAAATGGCAATCACCCTGGCGTGGTCTGTTTGCCCCTTCGGTGACCGGATGCGAGCTCTGTGTCTCTTTGGGATCTCCCTGGCGTGGTCGAGCCTAATCTTAAAGCCAGCTCAAGTGTCGCTAATCTTAGCCACACAATCCGCAAGGATGCTCCGGGAGAACCCGTAGACAAATCTGATGACCCGGTGCCCCCTGATCACGTCGGAGGAGTCGAATGAGGGGATGGGACAGGTCGGCATGCTAACCAACCATGACGGCCAACTTGGCCTCAATCTTCTCCCACTTCTCCGACAGCCGGCGACCGTCGTCATGGTGCTTATCCACCAGAGCCATAGCCAGACTTTCTCTGGCCACCACGCTAAACTTCTTTGCCTTGCTGACAAAGTTTGTGGATCTCGGCTTGCCCTGTGGGTCCTTCGCCCTCTTAGGTGTGCTCTCGCTCACTTTCTGTGAACGAATGCGCGTAGCCATTGAGGGCTGGAACGCCGTTTTATATGCCTCAAATTCCTAGATTTTCGCAAGGAATTTGGCCTTGTCCTCGGCGTCCCGAGGTTCGGACTTGCCCTAAGCCGCGTTCTTGGCTATCTTGCCGAGAATAAAGCGGGCTCTGTTGACCCTCGACCGATGGTTTTATTAAGCGAAGATCAACAACAACAAATCTTTTGGAGCTCTCTTCCTATATTATAAAGGGCTTCCATTATAATTTCCAAGTGATTTCTTAATTGGATTTCAAGTTATCGGAATGGCTGGATGCGAAAGTTCCTCTTTAAGAATAAGTTATCTAATATTCTAAGGGTAACATCTGCATCAAGCTTTGAGCGCCATATAAGGACTTCGCCTGCCAGTCGGGTTGGATTGGAAATTGAGCTGACTCAACAAGTCAGCACTTTCCCCGACACCATGAATGAGGTTGTATATAAAGGTAAAGCCAAGCATATTTCTGCGGTTGGCTAAGGATGGTAAGTTAGTTAAGAGGAGTCCATTAGTGTATCAAAATTTAAACCGCGTAAAGCTTAAAGTATGAAGTTCTTTTGAACCGATTCAATGCGTTTACGAAGTATTCCATACTGAGAGCTTCAAGCGCAACATCCATATTCTAATATAAGACGAACTAAAGAAATATATAAGGTTTTAGTAACATAGGGGTCATTGAATTCCTTCGACCACCGTTTAATAAATCCAACCACAACCCTGGCTCTATACACCATAGACGAAATATAATCGATAAATTCACGTTTAGGGTACAAGCGACCGCCCAAATCATCTACGCTCTTTTCAAACAGCAGCAGTTCAGCGTGTAAGTAGCAAGCTTACGAACGACACGAGAGAATGTCATTAATAAATTTTAGAAGACGGCGGCAATTTGGATCCCCGACCCTACCACTCTTTCACACAGAGGCGACAAAAAAGGAAGATGCCCCAAGTGACAACATTCAGACTTTTCAGACGAAACTTGAATGTATTGAAGACAACGCCAGGCAAATAGGAGGAAACCTTATAATAGCAGGAGACTTTAACTCAAGGGCTCAACTGGCATCAACTGACTCTCGAGGCCGTAGAGTCCTAAATATGGCTGCAAGTATCGGAATGCTAACAGGAAATGAAGGGGCAATACCGACATTCCATCGAGTAGGGAACAAGGGCACAATCCCCGACATAGCCCTAGTGGCAGAACACTGCGCCAACGCCGAAAACGGAAGTGACCATAACTATATAACGTTTAACACAGCAGAAAACGAAATGACTACAGTAAGACCAACAAGAAAATTATGGAACGTTAACCACAAGGCTGATACAAGAAATTGCCGCAAGGCAGAACCGACAGAGCGGCGGTAACGCAGTTAGCAACAACCTGGCAATCATAAAACAGGCCTGCAACGCTGCAATGCCAAAAAAGGGCAATTCTCGAAGACAAGGACAAGAAGCGTATTGGTGGACAGAAGAGATAAAAGCTCTTAGAGAAGCGTGTATTAAAAACAGACGCCGCCTCACGAGGGCTAGAGGAAGGGGGATTCTCACAGAACCTAATGACGAATTTAAGAAATCCAAGAAGGACTTAAATGCTGCCATCCGGAAGAGCAAAACGGAAAAATGGCAACGCCTCTGCAACGACGTCAACTCTGACTCATGGGGGCTAGGGTATAAAATCGTGATGAAGAAGCTGAGAACAAGAAGCACAACACCAGAACTAAATGAAGACCATACAGTCAAAACATTATTCCCCACTCATACAAACAGTAAAGCGAGAACTTCTCCACCAAAAGCAGAACAGATCGAACTCTTCGCAGTGGACGAGCTACTGAAAGCGGCAAAAACCTTAAAAGGGAAGAAGGCTCCAGGGTCCGACAACATCCCAGCAGAGGTCCTAAAAGTGATCGCGGAGAGCAGACCCCAAATCCTGCTGGATATGTATAACGATTGCATTAACAGCGGGAAATTCCCCGACATCTGGAAGAGGCAACGATTAATTCTCATAAGTAAGGACAAAGGAGATCCCCTAACCCCATCAGCTAATCGACCACTATGTATGCTTGACACTACCGGGAAGCTACTAGAGAAAATGATTAAGCCACGCCTATCAGCAGCGATCGAAAGAGGTGGGGGTCTTTCACCGATACAGTATGGCTTTAGGCCAGGCAGGTCGACCATTGGAGCAATCCAAGAAGTCGTCAACCAAGCGCTCAGCAGCCAACAAGGCAACCACTTCTCGAGGCCGGTAGTTCTCCTAGCAACACTGGATGTTAAAAACGCATTCAACAGCGTTAAATGGGACAACATAATTGATGCCTTGATCTCAGGATATCTGATGCGGATAATACAGAGCTATCTTGAGAACCGACGACTACTGTACCAAACAAAAGCAGGAGAGAAATGTATAGCGATAACTTCAGGAGCGGCACAAGGATCAATACTTGGACCGGAGCTTTGGAACATCAGCTACGATGAAATTTTTCACCTAGACATCCCTGAGGGCACGACTATAATGACACGTGTAAAAAGCTGGCTGAACTCACACGACCTGAAACTAGCGGACGAAAAGCAGACCTACAATTCGCCAGCAGAAAAAGGATCCCTCTAGAAATAGACATGAGAGTTTGAGAGACTTTAATAAGGACGCAGAAGATTATAAGGTACCTAGGAGTTAGACTGGACTCAAAATTGACATTCAATGCACACATACAAGAGACGAAGAAACGGGCGACCGAGACTACAAAGGCGCTTAGCAGACTCATGGCAAACGTGGGCGGCCCCTTACAATCAAGGCGGAAACTCTTAATGGAGATAAATCACGCAATCATGCTGTACGGGTGAGAGGTCTGGACAGGCACCCTTGAGACAACCTGCAGGTCAAAACCTCTACTGGAGGTGCACAGAACCATGGCTCTACGAATCGCGAGTGCATATCGAACGGTATCCGGCCCTGCTGCACTAGTAATTGCATGCGCCATACCAATCGACCTATTGGCCAAAGCGCGAAAGATGGGCAGCCGAAGCAAGGGGAAGATGGACAGCTAGACAGCTTGGTACGAAAGGAAACACGGAGATGTGGATTACTACGTCACGCAGATGCTGACAGGCCATGGCTACTTTGCCGCCTTTCTGCACTCTATAGGGAAAAGAACCAACGCCAGATGTGAGTATGGAGACGCGTTGATGGACAGTGCTGAACACACCATTTTCCACTGCAAGAAATTCGGACCTGCGCGGAACTGCCTGGAAAAAGCTGTTGGGGCAATAAAGGCAGGAAATATTGTCACGAAGATGATAGGCAGCGAAGACACGTGGAAACACATCGCAGGATTCGTGGAGAACACTCTCAGATCTAAGAAGCAAGATCTGGACGAATTAACTGGGTAATCTGGACGCAGAAAGATGATGAGAGCGCATTGCGCTAAATTGGCGCCACCTTGAAGTAATGCGAAAGCTGTTCCGAGGTGGGAACACGGCCAAATGCGAGGGGGGGTTTAGTGGGTGCAAGCCCACGGCAATAGGGAAGATGCGTTAGGCATTCCCCCTCCTCAACACAAAAAATAATAAAAAAATAATTAGTATTATTAGTGAACAGTGCCACCCACCTCTTCTCGATGCGACGTCCAATCGTCACGTGCAACGGTCTAAAATAATCCAAGCCCGTGTGCTTGAATGGCCATCCGTTGGCTTTCAGTCGGTCTTCTGGCAAGGGACCCATTATTGGCTGCATCGGTTGAGCCCTCCGGAGCTTGCAAATCTGGCAGTCAGCCACCACTTTCCGTATCAGCCTCCGTAAGTTCGTTATCCAGAACTTCTTCTGCTTCTTCTTCTCGCCTATGGTCGCATTGTGGTTCTGATGCCCCATCTTCTCGTGGTAGTGGTGTACTACAATCTCCGTCAGCGTGTGTCTGTGGGACAGTATAATTGGGCGCCACACAAGCAGCGGCGTCGATCCTTCCCCTTACACGCATGACTCCATCGTCGTCGAAATACGGGGACAGCCCTCGCAGTTGGTTGCCTTCTTTTGAGATCCTTTCAGCTTTGTCCCAATCTTCTCCGGAGAACGTTTCACTTTGCGCCTGCCGGATCAATATGTGCTCCGCGTTGGCGGCGTCGTCGGACAAATCTAAGGACCGAAGCCGTGGCCGAAGCCAGCCGGTTGTAGTTGTAATGAAAACCTTTGCAAAGATATAACAAATCCGTTTGCAGTCACTAACGCAAACTCACATGGCATCTCTTCCTCGTCGGTGGCTCTCGTGCAGCCACTACAACTAGAGAAGCTCTTCGGCCAATTCTCTTCCGGTTCCTGTATGAACGTCGGCCCGCGTAGCCATCGTGATCCTTGACCGAGGTCCACATGGCGCTGCGGCCTGGTCGAGTTGTCTGCTACGTTCTCGGCAGTTGGTATCCATCTCCATTGTGATACTTCCGTCGACTCCAGGATTTCTGCCACCCGGTTTCCAACAAACTGTTTATACCGCCGGTGGGTGCTGCTTATCCAGTGCAGCACTGTTTTGGAATCCGTCCCAGCACGGCCGCCTGTAGTTCCAATCTCGGGACTGACATTGTCCTCATCTGAGCACATTTCGTTTTGGAACATACGAAATGCACCCGCACATCGTCGTTTGCGTAGGTGGCCCGCCAATACGCCGTCGCAGCAAACGCCGACTGGCTGGAGTAAACGAAAACATGCAGCTAGAGTCCTCGTACTCGTCTAGTACCCAAATAGTAGCGTGGACATCGGAACTCCTTCACATAGCTCATCTCTTGTCGCCAGCTCTCAAATGCCGTGGCTAGCTCGCCTGGCAATGGCTCATCCCATGTGACTCCTTTCTGCCAAATCTCTCGCATAAGTAGCTTGGCGGTTACCATGTAGCAGCTTAAGAACCCAATCGGATCAAACGTGGACATCACCAAGCTGAGGAACTCCCTCTTGGTAGGGACGCGTTCCCCCGTCATCACTCTGCTGGGAACCCGATGGTACTTTACGCTGAATCTAAAGTCATCTGTAGCCGGATGCCAATAAATGCCTGTTGAGAAATTAATCGGTCGTTAATTATTACTTCTATACTTGTTATTATTTTACATATTATCGTACCTAGTTTAATGAACACAATTGTCTTGTTTACAACATAAAGCTTTAAGCTCACACTCATAACCAAAATGCAGTATATGTGCATGAGTATTGGCACATCACGCGATCTTTATTTTTCTGCTGCACGTTTCTATATTTTCGCCAGTTAGATCTAGTTGGAATTTACCAGCAACCGCTCGCTTTTCGCACCCGCCTATAAAACCTATTCTAGAACGCTACATGAATTAATAAACATAAAACACCTAAGACAAATCCAATACAGTCCACTGCATTTATAATCATAACAAATTTTGGTCCGTTCGAGTAGACGGATAACCGCGATTGCTTTTATGTTTATTTTCGTAAATAATAAACCACAGATAAAGACTTTTCTTCGTAATGAACCCAATAATGCATCGGACGATTCAACAACGTGGTGCCTGCAAGGGGCAAATAACTCGCACCCTTAACAGCGCTACAGAGTTTTTACAGAGATGTAAAAACGTTTAGTATCAACTTTCGACCACTTTATGGAGCTCTCCGAGGACTTAGTAGAATAAAGCATGGAGGAGGGATATGAAGACCCTGGCTTGGATATACCCGAATATGAAGACAAGTTCTACAGCGCGCACGCTATTTTTAGTAAAGCTAAAGAGATGGGAGGGATGGGAGATGGACGAGATGGGAGGGCAAGATTATGGCCAAGACCAGTCTAACATTTTGCTCTCAAGTACAGTGGAACGTCTATTTGAGGGACAAAACCAACTATTGGAACAAATTCATTCCTCATCGGGAGCAACTGACCAAGGTTTGAGAAAATTCGGATTCCCACATTTTCTGGAAAATACGAGGATTGGATCCAGTTTAGTGATCTGTTTCTAAGCAGTAGACAATAACAACAAGCTTTCCAAGTGCCAAAAGTTTCATTATCTGAAATCATATTTGGATGGTGAAGCCCTGTCCCTAATTAAACATATTGCCGTTTGTAATGATAATTACCAAGACGCATGGGAGAAATTGGAAAATCCTTATAACAAGGAAACGCTCATCGCTCGAACTTTTGTTCAGAAGTTTCTGTCGTTGCCTACCGCTAACAATTTGAATATCGCTGAGTTACGTAATGTAATTGACTCTGCCGACGAATGTATTCGTGGCCTACACGCGCTGAACTGCGACAGCCGTGATGTATGGCTAATTCATATTTTGCTCTCAAAATTAAGTTCTGAAATCAAACAGGCTTGGGCCAACTGTAATACGTCGGTCAAAGAAGAGGTCACCATAAATGATTTATTTAGTTTCTTTTTTGCTCATTGTGATACTTTGGAGTCTTGTCAGGAGTTACACGTAATACAACCGTCAAGACCAGTCCAGAGTAAACGCCGCCAAGTTGCCTATCATGCAAGTGGATCAAATCAGCAGTCCCGCGAATGTATTTATTGTCAAGGTCAGCACAATATATATGCATGTGCTGAATTCAAAGCTCTAGATGTACTAGACCGCCGCACCTTCGCCAGGGATACTAAGCTATGTTTCAATTGCCTGAGTCGATCTCATCAAGTCAGGGATTGTAACTCATCGAACACTTGTCGTCAGTGCAATGCTAAGCACCACACTTTAGTTCATCCGGTTGAATCAAGATCGGTTCCTTTGGCTCCTGCTCATCTGTCTACTGCTGAAGTCAATACGATTGATCAAGTTGCTGATACCGCCGCTGTTAGTCATCACACTCTGGAGAGGGCTAACAATCAAACCATACTGCCAACTATTCTGGCCAATGTAATCGACATATGGGGCAACAGGACCACATGTCGGTTATTGCTCTATACTGGATCGACAATAACTATGGTAGCCGAGTCGTTCATCCAAAGGATAGGAATTTCACGCACGCATGCTCGCATCTCTGTGGCTGGATTAGGTGCTAACCCGGCTGGTGTTAGCCGAGGACGTGCCAGCTTTACTCTGCTCTCAAGAACTACTACTGCAACCCTGGAGATCTCTGGTCTAATTATGAGTTCTCTGACTTCTTTGATTCCAGGTCAACAGGTCAAGTCCAGCTCTCCTATCTGGAAAACGATTTGCAGTCTTCCATTGGCTGATCCAACGTTTGGAGCTCCGGGAAAAATCGACGCTGGCCGCTGATCAACTGTGGAGCTATATACTGGAAATCGTCGAGAGTTTGGTATTGAATACCCCATCGCACTACACTCTAATTTTGGTTGGGTTATTACAGGCCAGTTCAACGATTGCACCGAATCATGGACGCACGCACAAGCCCACCACGCGTACAAAGATTTGGATTCGCTAGTTCGATCATTCATGGATATGAAACAAGTTCATCCAAGTAAAGCAACGATAGACTCCAGTGATCCTGCAGAACAACACTTTCTGGCAACGCATGCTCGCAGAGATGATGGTGTATACATTGTTCAGTACTCATTTAAGGAGCCCATTACGCCAATTGGATCAACGTTGCCACAGGCTTTAAACCGCTTCGCCGCTTTAGAGCGGAAATTTCGGAAATTCCCTGGACTCAAACAACAATACGTAGATTTTATGGATGACTATTTGAAAAGAGGACACATGGGAACTGATACCTGCAGCTGCAGCGGCTGAGGATTCAACATATTGCAACTATTTGGCGCACCATGCAGTGTTTAAACCAGATAGTACTACCACACGTTGCCGAGTGGTATTTGACGGCTCAGGAAAGGATTCCACGGGTTAATCGCTCAATTCGCGGCTTCACATAGGCCCATCTATTCAAAGGGATTTAATTGGAGTATGTCTTCTTTTCCGTCAGCATCTTTATGTATTTTGCGCTGACATCGAAAAGATGTTCAGAGGAATTTTGGTCTCAGACGAGCATACGCAATACCAACGTATAGTTTGGAGGAAGGAGGAGAACGCTCCACTGGATCACTATCGATTGCTGACCGTCACATACGGATTAGCTTTATCGCCGTTCTTAGCCGTCAGGGTTCTTAAGCAGCTTGCGATCGACTATGCAGATTTGTATCCGAACGCTGCAGTCATTCTTAACAGAGACGCTTACGTTGATGATATTCCTACTGGATGCGATAAAATTAAGGATCTCATTGCACTCAAAGATGAACTAATTCTACTTCTGAGCAAAGCTCAATTCAAACTTCGAAAGTGGAGCCAAACTGTTACGCATTCTTAAAGTCATACCCACAAGAGAATTGTGATTATCTTCTTGACGCTTTCGAGCAGGAAACTTCTGAACGAGTTATTAAAGTTTTGGGACTATGCTGGAAACCAAGAACTGACTATATCTCCTTCAAGTTAGAAACCCCTAGAATCACAACAACTTTAACCAAACGCACTTTGCTTTCTGAACTAGCCAAGATCTACGATCCGCTGGATTTGATTGCGCCCACAACTGTGTTGTTGAAGATTCTCTTTCAAGATAGCTGGCTGAGTTCTGTCAAATGGAATGAGATATTGCCTTCGCAATTATGCACACGGTGGCAACAGTTCGTATTTCAAATGCACGTATTGGAAACTTGTCGAGTGCCTCGTTACATAGCAGCGCCACACCAATCAATTGAACTGCATGGATTTGCGGATGCCTCATCTCAGGCATATGCAGCTGTCATCTATAGTCGCGTCGAGGTCAATAATGGATATGCAGTGAAGCTAATAATGGCAAAAACTCGCGTGGCTCCTATTAAGCCTATTTCCATTCCTCGACTTGAGCTAAACGCAGCCCACTTATTCTCAAAATTGATTTCACTGGTTAAGCAATCACTAACTATCCCTATTTCCAGAATCAATTGTTGGTCAGACTCTGAAATAGTCTTACATTGGCTATCATCATCTTCACGGACTTGAAACACATATGTTTGCAATCGCACTGCTGAGGCATGTCCACGAAGCTCTGTCAGCATATTAGAAGTGGCGATAATCCTGCTGACTGCGCATCGCTAGGACTATTTCCAAAGGACCATAAAATCTGGTGGAATGGACCAGCTTGGTTATCTCAGTCACGTTCAACTTGGCCACCCGTTAAGGCTAAGTTTGTTTTGTCGACAGAGAACAGACATGCTTAGAGGCAAAGGCCGAGCCAAAGGTTAATCTACACATTTCCGATGACGGAAATGAGCTAACCTGTATGATCAACAAAGCATCCTCATGGTCTCGTTTATTGAGGACTCTAAGCTACTGCATTCGTTTCGTCCATCGCCTTCGTAGAAGGAATCAACTTTCGGTGTTCCAGTCGGCGTGGGAAATACAATACGCAAGATCTAGAATTTTCACCCACGTTCAGAAGGAGTTTTTTTAAATGGAATACAAGCAGTTAAGCACCGAACAGCCATTGTCAAAGAAATCTAAGTTGATTCGATACAACCCTTTTATAGACGAGCAGAACGTAATGCGAGTTGGTGGTCGTATAGACAATTCTATGGCTAATTATGATGCAAAACATCCCATAATTCTGCCTAAGGAATCTCCCATTGCTGCTCTACTTGTTCGATATCAACATGCTGCCTCGCTACACCCTGGAGTAGAATAAAAGTTTCACAGTTTACGACACGATATTAAATTCTAGGAGCCCGAAACCTCGTCCGCAAAACCATATTTAATTGCAGAACTCAGCGCAGACACACGAGTTCTATACTTATGGCTGATTTGCCCAACTTCCGAGTTCAACCCGCCCGTTGTTTTCTGCACACTGGCTTGGATTATGCTGGACCTGTCACAATTAAAGTATCTACAGGTCGGACACCAAAATTTGGAAAGGCTTGGTTTGCAATTTTCGTTTGTCTATGTACAAAAGCTATACATATTGAATTGGTCAGTGATTTGACAACATCCGCTTTTATAGCCGCCTTTAAACGATTTTGGGCTCGACGTGGGAAAATATCAGATTTATATTCGAACAATGGTACTACGTTTCATGGGGCTAAACGAGAATTAGATGAAATGCAACGGATCGCAATTACCCAAAGTCAAAATGAAGAGATTTCAAGCTTCTTCTCGACTCATGAAATTAATTGGCAATTCATCCCGCCTTCTGCACCCCCATTTCTGGAGGGATTTGGGAAACTGGAGTGCGATTTATAAAGATGCACCTAACACTAGTTACTGGCAGCAGTGCATTAACATTCGAGGAATATTCGACCCTGTTAATTCAGATAGAAGGACTTCTGAATTCTCGTCCTTTGTGCGCACCCAGCGATCACAGCCTTAACCCGCTATCCCCTTCTCATTTTTCTAACAGGTCAGCCTCTTACTTCGGTACCGGAGCCATCTTTCCTGGATGCACACATTGACAGACTGCAGCGCTGGAGACAATTGCAGGCCAAGGTTCAAGGGTTCTGGAAACGCTGGAACTTAGAGTATCTGAGCACTCTTCAAACTCGCACGAAATGGCAACAAGATGCTCCAAAAGTTGCATTGGACACCCTTGTGGTGTTAAAGGAGCCGAATCAGCCGCAAGCAAGTGGCTGTTGGGAAGAGTCATTGAGGTTCATCCTGGCCAGGATCAGAGGGTTCGGGCGGCCGCAGTTAAAACTGCCAGAGGAAATTACAAGCGCCCCATAACAAAAATAGCTGTGCTTCCTTTGAACTGAACCGTCGTTCAGAGAGGCCGGTATGTTGAGGAATTAATCGGTCGTTAATTATTACTTCTTTACTTGTTATTATTTTGCATATTATCGTACCTAGTTTAATGAACACAATTGTCTTGTTTACAAAATAAAGCATTAAGCTCACAACTCATAGCCAACAATGTAGTATACATATGTGCATGAGTATTGGCACAACAGGCGCGATCTTTATTTTCTCTGCTGCACGTTTCGTACACTTTTCGCGAGTATAGATCTAGTTGAAACTTACCCACAACAGCTCGCTTTCGCACCCGCTTATAAAACTTATTCTAGAACGCTACATGAATTAATACAACACAAAACACCTAAGACAAAAACAATA
>NW_028257158.1:0-11921 GCF_035046125.1 Drosophila serrata
AACTTGATAATGAAATGAATAATGTTATTGGATTGTAAAACTTTAACGGACGAAACGGACAATATATCTTTGATGGGGGTATCTGTGGGCTCCTCTATCCACATACTTTCCAGGTCTGCATGATCTAATATGCTAGGGCTAACTACATTGACTTTGGCGAGCGCTATTGCAAGCAATAAATTTTGCAGCTCCATTGTAATCATCCTATTCCGAGACAATAACATCTCGTATAGGTGTCCCGAATCAATTTGGGATTCTTTAGCCGACCTCAGAATTTGATTGACAGTGATGGTGATGTTATTTATTTGTTCCTGTACTCTACTGTTAATATTGACCTGTCTATTGTTTGCATTAATGAGTTGGAATTCTGTTAGTCTGATTTTTTCAAAATCCTCTGCGTCTGGCGTTCCCGCCACTACCTTTAACGCCGCTCCCAAGAAGTCTAAACTCCTGGCTACTCTGTGGTGGATGCTCAGTGACTCGAGCAGGTCACGCAGGTGAGCGACATCTACGCTCAAAAGTTTCTGCATGTGCGACTGGGGAAACATGTGAATCATGTCATTAGTCTCTTCCACCACGCGCCTGTATTCTGAGAGATTTGCCGTGTGTCTCACAAATGCAAATTCTTCCCATATTAATATTCGACCATCAACGATGGGAATGTACTTGGCTTGCGAGTAGTCCGTGACGTGTGCCGATGTTAGGGTCAGAAGGAATAACAGAGGAATGGGAGTGAACCTGTAATTTTCGGATTTATTGTAGTGTTTTGCAAAATTCAAGAAGCCCACCACCAACATATAAAAATAAAGCACGGAAAGCTTAAGCAAAAGTAATGATAATGACAAATAAAAAATAAAAATAAAAAACCTTATGCCAAGTGGCTAGGAAAAATATGAAAAAAGTTGGTAAAAAATTATCAGACGAATCAAGTCAACATGACCACGCTTCGTCTACCTAAGGTTGTCCTTGTGGACCACCCTCCCCTTAATGAGGACCGTGGTCCCCATGTCCGCTTCCACAACTTTCTCTTCACACAATGGAGAGAGTTTGTTGCCTAGTCGCCTGTTGGATTTTACTAGGACTTTTTCGCCAACTTCGAACACCCTGTTCTGTCGGGAAGCATTTTCCCTATTCCTGAGCTTATCTTGGGCGATCTTAATCCTATCCCGAACCTCATACAGTGGTTCTTCTGACTGTGTTTGAATCACGTCAGCTGGCCTCTTGTCGATGACCGAATGGATGGATTTATTATACCTGGCTGTGGCCAGTAAAATTAGCTCGACGGTGTCACTGATGCCTTTATCAATTTTAAGGCATCTGGCGAGTTCCACCAGAGTGCTGTGGAAGCGCTCCACCTGTCCGTTTGAGACACTGTGGAGGGGCGGTGCGTTTGAAACGCTAACGCCGAAATGGTTTTCCAGCATGGTCAAAATGGTGTGCGAGTTTAACGAGGGTTCGTTGTCGCAATATATGACCTTGGCTTTGGGGAAAACATTCATCAGCAGTAGTAATGCCGGTTTTAGGTCCTCTATGGTTCTAGAGGGAATTGGTTGGACTATGGCAAATTTCGAGAATTTGTCAATGCACGTGAGGAAATATTTCTTGTCCGTGGAGAAAATGTCTATGTGTAGCATTTCTCCTACATGAGATGGGAGCGGTGTTTCGCCAAGCTCATGCTTTTTGGGGAGCCTGTCATATTTCGCCCTAGCGCATGTCCTACAATTAGCGACGATTTCGGTCGCTAGCTTAGCCATTTTTGGGAAGTAGTATTCGGAGAGTACCTGCTTCACATTTTCTTGGGCCGATCTGTGAGCCCTGTTGTGCTCAACGGTGAGGACTTCTCGCCTCTCAGCAACTGCAAAAATATCCGTCACTCGGTTTTTGCAGTGCCAAAACTTGGTGGCTGGGAATTGCCGAACCAATTCGTCCTGTATCATTGCCAGCGTATGCAAGTCGCAATGAATGGCGTTAACGCCTTTAGGAACGATGATATCTGCGAGCTCATCGAGCAATGACTCTTTGCAAGTAAAGTCGATGCTATGTCGTCTCTTGTTTCCAAAGAGTACGAAGGTGCGTTTCGACGGAAAGCGTGCCTCCTCCAGAGTTATCTGGTTTTGAAAGCAATTCAGGGGCTTATCCGTAGTTTCGATTGTGTGGGTAAGCGACAGCTCACTGTGGATTGTGGCTGCGCTGGAAAAAGCTTCTTCCTCTCCCAGAACGTTAAGTTGCTGTCTTGAGAGGGCATCCGCAACGAGGTTTTCTTTTCCGGGCTTGTAAAACATTTTGGCGCCGGACTCGTCGATGCGGGCTTTCCATCGTTTGATTTTCGCATTCGGATTGGATTCCGATACTGCGAATGTCAACGGTTGGTGATCAGTATAGATATTTATATCTCTTACTGCATATAAATAATGGCGTAATTTGGCCAGTGCCCAAACTATGGCTAACAGTTCACGCTCGTTAGTAGCGTAGTTTACCTCTCGGTCCTTTAGGGTCCTAGATATCATAGTAATGGGTCTTCCCTCTTGGGATAGTACTGCGCCGATGCCATATGCCGAGGCGTCCGTCGTTAGATCGAACGCCTTCTTGTAGTCGGGATAGCTGAGGATGACATCCTCTGAAGCCAGAATGTTACGCAACTTATGGAAAGCAAGCCGTTGCTGCTCGCTAAAGTGCACCTGGATATTCTTGGATCTGTGCCTACTGACACTTCCATGCTCCCCTTTAAGTATTTCGGATATGGGCCTAGCTATTGATGCGAAATCTTTGATAAAGCATCGGTAATAGCTAGCCAGGCCAAGGAACGATCTCACCTCGAATACATTTTTTGGTTCGGGGAATTCCTGTATGGCCTTGGTTTTTTCTGGGTCTGTTGTGGCACCTTTATTAGTGACAATGAAGCCCAAGAAACTAACGCTCTTTTTAAAGAAACGCGATTTTTGTGCTGACACCCTCATGTTGGCGTCGTGCAGGCTCTTTAGAACCCAATCCACATGCCGTATGTGGGCGTTTTCGTCTTCTGAGAAAACGATGACATCATCGACATAGACATAGCAAAATTTGCCAATCTGCTCTCGCAGTATGTCGTCGATGGTTCTTTGGAAGATGCTGGCAGCATTCTTCAAACCAAATGGAAGCCGACGAAATTCGTATTTTCCTCCGTTAACGGAAAAGGAAGTTTTTTCGCGGTCGCGCTCCGCCAGAGTGATCTGGTGGTAGCCTGACTTCAGATCAAGTGTCGTGAAGTATTTGGCTTTGCCTAAATTCCCTAGTATCATAGAGATATTTGGCATGGGGTAGCGATCGGGTATCGTCCTCTCGTTCAATTTGCGAAAGTCCAACACGAGTCGCATTTTGCGGTTGCCCGCTTCGTCAGTGCCCTTCTTGTCTACTACCCATATTGGGTTATTGTAGGGGGACTTTGACTTTTGTATAATGCCATTTTTCAGCAGCTCTTGGATTTCGCTGTTGACGAAATCTGCAGCTCCCATTGGGTATGGGTAAAGCTTGGCATAAATGGGCTCCTCGCTTACTGTCCTGATGGTAGCTACCACCGACGTGTTGTAAGGCAGGGCCTCGTTGGGATTTGCAAAGGCTTTCTTTCGTTCGCCAAGCATTTTGGTAAAGGCCTCTCTAACTAGAGGCGGCGCGTCCGAGCAATCAATGTTAGTAAAATTGACGTCGGGACACGATTGGAATTCCAACTTCTCTACTTCAGAGCCCCATTTGAGGTGGCCGGAAGCTAGACAAAGCGATGCCCCTGCCTGTTTTAACAGGTCAAGACCAATTATGGCATCAAAGGAGGACAAATCTGGTAAAATGAAGAACGTGGCCTTCAAGTTAAATAGGGAAACGTAGCACTTTTTGGTGATATTGGTGACGCCATGGATCGAATGTATCGTGAATGGCGATTCTACCGGGCGGACGCCTTTCAACCCCTCGTATGGACGGATGAAATTTTTTGCCGCGCCCGTATCTATTAAAAGTCTCATCTCCACCCCCGCTACTCTTCGTCTGATGACGGGTAGCAGGGATTTTCCCCTAAAAAATTAATTGCGTCCGAATCGTATTCGTGGACAGCATCGTCACTTATTTCTTGTGCCGCGCTTGAAGCTGCGGCGGTGTAACCTTCGGGTTCATTTGGGCCCTGAGTAATGTGGTTTACTCTCTGCCTTTTGTGCGGGCCAGATCGATCGGATCCGGCCGGCTTTCTGTTTTGATAGGCCGGCGCTTGCGATGGCTTGAGCATCCTAGACATTGAAGGGTCAACATCCATGGGCTCTGGCGTGTTTTCACGACGCCTGTCGCTGCTCGGAGCGGAGTGCACCTGGGCCTTGTGTTGTTTGGTATAGTGCGGGTTTTTGCCCGCACTCACTTGGGAGTGCCCTTGATAGGGCGTTTGCTGGCGATCTTGCGCCTTTGGAACTTGTTTCTTGTCCCTATCCTCCAGGCTCTTTGCGAACGATGCCGCGAAGGTGTACCTCTCGTGGTTTGATTCCACTTCTTGAGCCAACGCCAAGGCAGTTGGCATGTCCTTCGGCTTTGCCGAGAAGAGGACATCGGAGAGGCTGCGCTTGAGGCCCGAAATAAAAACGCGGAGCGCATCGTCCCGGAATTTTTCGCATAAAACTCTTGCCGCCGATGCTTCGTACGACATAGTTGCCTTATTAGTGAGCAAGGTGAGTTTTTTCTCGACCTCGTCATAGTACTGCAGGAGCGTGAGGCTTCCCTGTCTGAGGGTACCCATCTCCTGCTCGATGACGTGAATCTGTCGTTTGTCACTATATGTGAAATCGAGGCGGTCAATAATCGCATCAAAATTCAATATAGTGCCGAACGAGGATAGCACTGCATCGGCAGGGCCCCTAATTTTACTCCTAATTATAATTACTGCCTGATAATGGCGTGAGCTATTAACATAATTTCTAAAAATATAATATGCGGCTACTGCCGCTTGCCGCCAAGAGACGTATGTCTCTTGTGCCCCCGTAAATTCAGGCAGGCATTTCACGGCATCTAAAGGCTCGTTGCATTGAACATTGCCTTTGATATCAATGGGCTCGTAAACCTTTATTTTAGGAGCCTCTTGTGTGGGTGCGACTTGCACCGCTGCCACTTGTGCGGCCAACTGCTCTATGGCTTGGCGCAATTCCCGTTCTTTGTTGACCCTTTCCGCCAAGGCCTGGTTAACCGCTGCCTGAATTATAACCTTAAGCTGATCTGCGTCCATAATTCCTACTGTGGGGTTAGTACGCGGGGGCCCTTCACTATCAGACTCTGAGTCACTAGCGTATGGTTTATTTTCCCGGTACTGTTGGAATGGGGAGCTCATATGTGGCCAAGCTAAATCGCACTGGTAGGGGAATGCTTGCTCAAGCTATTCTGCCCATGAAGGCAACTGTCATGGCCAGGGGTGTGCGGGGACGGAGCCGCCGCTTTGGCAACAAAGTTTCTGAGCTCGTCGAATCGAGTCGGTGCCCTGTCAAGCAGCGATAGGGTCAGGGGTATGCGGGGACTGAGCCTCCGCTATGAGAAACAAAGAAACAAATAACGACAATTTGCCACACAAATGCATATGCAGCAGTATCGGGTTCCCAGCAGTGGAGTGGGGGCAATAAAAAATAATGTATTGCGAGGCAAATACTAAGAATTTAGGGTCTAAGCAAAAAGACACAATGAATAAAATAAATAAATTCACAATTTATGAATATCCAAACGGCAGAATTAACCGCCGATATATAGTGAAAAATAATTTTAAATAAATTCACAACTAATTTGTTCGTTAGCGGCGGCCTAGCGCTTAGGCTGAAATATCTAATATCCGTACCTATTTTTGGCAAAAAAATGCAAACAATACACAGACAGCACAGAACAAATATTATTGTAGCAAATATAATTCACCATTAAATTGTCAAACAAATTATGGGTTAATTAATCTTTATTTATAATAAAGTTAACACAAATATATTAAGGTGGAGCTGCAGAAGTTATTCTGGCAGCGATTTATTTCATTAGGTTTCAAGCTACTCTAATGCAGAAAGGAAAGTATAAAGTAAGAGGTGCTCACTTACATGTTTCCCCAATTTGTAATTGTGGGTACTTCTAAATGTTGGGCGCCAATTAATATAATGTTGGGCGGTAATGAGTCGTCGTCGACAATTCCAATTCCGCCACGGATATTCCTGGAGATGTAAGGTCGGGGCGAGAGGCCCTTTGGTGTCTTCTAGCCGGCTGGCCGTAGAATATTTAGTTAGGATGATTATGTTGGAGGGATGACTGTCCCTCTTTATCTGCTGGCCTAGGGACTCAGTCAGATTTGTAATAATAAACGCTTTACGACGGGTCGTCGGAGTTACAGTATGAGAGCGATGGCTCTTTATTTCATAAATGTCAAAACAGAACTGAACTTAAGAACTAACAAAAGTGATATTCATAGCGGCCACTCCAATGGGCAGTGCTTGCCGGCTATGCACGAGCTTCCGGCCAGACGCTGGGTCAGCAATTTGGCCGGAGCGAGCTTTCGGACGATCGGTCATTGCCGTCGCCCGGTTAACTTAGTTAACTTATACATTTTTTTTGGCCATCTTTTTTTCGCGCACAATTTGCATGCGAATTTGCCGCTGTCTGCGGAACGCCCCTCTGCTTCTTTTTTTTCTTCCTTCCCCCCCGTCTAAGTCGCGCGTGCCTTTTCCTTTTTCCCGCACGACTGCAGGTCCTCCTTCTTCCAGTCTTCCTGGTCCTGGCCATCATCCCTCCGCTCCCCCATGCTCGGTTGCCACTCATCTTCCCATCTGTTTGCTCGCCTTTTTTTTGCCCCCGCTCGCTCCTTGTTCATTTTTTATGCCCCGTTAACAACTTTTGCTCGGTTTACTTTTCCCGTGTCGAGCGGCGGCAGCGACGTCTTTGAAAGTTTAATTGTTGTTGCATGTCTTTTTGCGTCGCCTCCTTCGTCCTTGCCTTCTCTTCCCGATCCTGCCCTTCATGTCCTGGCGCTGCTGTTTCTTCTCGCTTCGTTGTGTAAATTGTACGCCGCACGTTTTTACGCCTGCAGCGGCTCAAGAGGAGAAAGAATGGAGGGGAACGAAGGACGAGGGCCAGGACTAAATGAAGAAAGCCGGAGAAGAGACGATGACGAGTTGGGGAAGCCGCTGTCTTGCCCATATGCATATGTGTCTGTCGCGGAGAGCACAGCCATGGCCACGATCATAGATGTCAGCCAAGTTAATTGGTAAGGAAAAAGTTGAGTTAAGTCTAAGGAGTTTTGGTTAAGAAGAGACCTAAGTAGATAGTTCATTTAAATATTGATCGATGTTTCTTACAATTTCTATAAGAAATTATTCTTCATTTAGCAAGACCGAGTTTTTTGAATTCATAAAATTTCTTTTAATTATTAATTTGAAATCATTTAATATTATGATATATTTAATATTCCCCTCAAGGACTTTTAATTCAATTCCTATGGGGGTGAAACTGAGCCACCTAAAATTTGCGAGCCTGTTTTTATTTTTGTGACAGCCACTGTGTGTGTGCTTCTGAGTGGTTGTGTGTCCCAATGTCCTGGTGTCGCAGCCCTGTCCTCCTGCTCGTCGGAAGTGTGAAACTGAAATTGAGCAACTAAAGGACTAAAAGGCTGTTGCCTACTTCCTGGCGTTGCTGCTGCGTTCATTGCCGACGTCTGTTACTGTTAAATGTGTGTGTGCGTGTGCGTGTGTGGAGGGGGGGGGGGTAAGCGTTCATTGCTGGTGTGTGTGTGTGTATGGTTGTGCCGCGAGGGGTGTGAGTGTGCGTGCCTTCGACTTTATTTGGTTTACGTAGCGCTTGGCATTTATTTGCCCACAGTGAGACACTCGCAGCCAAACTGGGAAAACTTCATGAAAAGCACCCCCCCCCCCCACCACCTCTCCAAGAAAGTAGGAAAAAAATCATGGGAAAAAAAGAATCGCATGTATATATATTTTCGGGAATTGCTTGGGGGGGAGTTTGTAAAACGCATTGCGCTCGACGATAACTCCATTGAACTGGGCACAAGTGTTGTTCCAGAGCGACCCCCCTTAACCCCGAGTTGCTTTTCCCTTTTATTTTATTTTTTTTTGCATGTGTCCAGAGTTCGTAGCTCGAAGCTGGTGAACGGAAACGGAAGCGATAAGATAACACACACATACATATGATTTTTACACGTTCGTCCTTTTTCGGTTTTGTTTTCCCTCCTCTCAATTTTTTTCTGTTTTCCAGCACTTCTCCTGGCTGCCGTGTTTGCTCGCTGCTGTGTGTGTTATCTGTTATCTAATAGCCGTGATTGCTCAATAATTTGACAAATTTGATTGTAATTGAAAAGCTGAGCTACGGGATTGACACATCGGTTGGGTTACGATCGCTACGAATGGAAAATAGGGAAATTTAATTTGGAGTGTCAGGAAAGTGATTCCTTAAAGGGGTCTAGGTTATCTCTTAAATGGAGTTCTTTTTGGTTTTTAAGACCTGCTTTCGGATGGCGATCCATCAAGCTTATTTAATGTTTGGTTTCCTATTATACAGTTCCTAAAGATAATTGGTCCCAAATCCTGTACATTCTTAGAATTTCTTAAGTAAATAAACGAAACATCTTACGGCTTGTGCCCCCTTTTTCTACATTCGTTTTAAAACCAAATTTCTGCTTTAAGTACTTGAAGCCCAAAACTCCTTGGGGATCGTATATATAATTGGCTCTGCTCCGGAGCCAAGGCTGAGCGTCTTTAGAAAAATTCCTGGAATTGCAAGAGGAGTGTAATGGGACACATAATCGACGCTGCTAGCCGCATTTGTAGCCATAATTGCTGTTGGCTTAATTTCAACAGGCAACTTCCGTGACGGCAACTTGAATTGCTTCTTCCACAGCATCCTCCTGTTGCCTCCTTTTTCATCTGCTGCAATTCCTTTTGGTACCGCTACAACTCCTTCTGCTCTGCCTAAGCTTGCAACTCCTCCGCCAGCGACAAGGACAACATGGAAATCCATTTGAGTCCACAAGCTTGCCATAGTGCTGCAAATACACACACACACACTCGAAGGCTCAACGTCTGGGTACGTGTGAGTGCCTCTGTACACTTGAAAAAACTAGTCTGGCTAATACAGATATATTTGCAAGAGCTAAAAGTTGTTTAGAATTAGCAGTGAAGCTTAAACTTTACTTAATACAATTTAATATTGTTTTAGCAACAATTATTATTACATTGCTCATACGCCGTGTTGTACTGATGAATAATTTTCTACAAGTTGAATGAATAAAACTCATTGTTTAAGATGTTTTGATATGAAATATAATAAAATCAAGGGTATTACATTGCTTATACGCTGTGTTGTACTGATGAATAATTTTCTACAAGCTGAACGACTAAAATTCATTGTTTAAAATGTTAAGGTGTTATGAAATGAAATATAAACAATCTAGAATTCGTTATTACTTCAACTCTTATTTTTACATTACATATACCCTATGTTGCACATATGAATATTTTTGTACAAGTTAAATGAATAAAATGCATTGTTTAAGATGTTTTAATATGAAATATAAAAAAAATCAAGGGATTCGTTATTTAGATTAGATTTAATATTGTTTTAGCAACAATTATTGTTACATTACTCATACGCCGTGTTGCACTGATGAATAATTTTCAACAAGTTGAATGAATAAAACTCATTGTTTAAGATGTTTTGATATGAAATATAATAAAATCAAGGGTATTACATTGCTTATACGCTGTGTTGTACTGATGAATAATTTTCTACAAGCTGAACGACTAAAATTCATTGTTTAAAATGTTAAGGTGTTATGAAATGAAATATAAACAATCTAGAATTCGTTATTACTTCAACTCTTATTTTTACATTACATATACCCTATGTTGCACATATGAATATTTTTGTACAAGTTAAATGAATAAAATGCATTGTTTAAGATGTTTTAATATGAAATATAACAAAAATCAAGGGATTCGTTGTTTAGATTGTTTCATCTCTTATTGTTACATTACTCATACGCCGTGTTGCACTGATGAATAATTTTCAACAAGTTTAGTGAATAAAACTCATTGTTTAAGATGTTTTGATTTGAAAAATGAACCAACTAGAGTGTTTTTATTTAGATTGCTTCACATAATTCCTGTGCTCTTTGGCTTTTAGTATCCCAGAGGTCCTTTTTTGTAAGTGCATCCGTTGCTGCTCATTTGGTTTTGGCTTTCCATACGTCGGTGGCGCTCGCTTCTCACACTTCCACACTTGGCTCGGCGCTTTTGTTTCTTTTTTTATTGCAGTCTCTGCTGCTCCTTCTCGTCGTTATCCTTATGCTGTTTGCTTGGCTCCTGAGCTGCTCGCTGCGTGTGTGGTGGCTTGGCTAGCGTCCTGTGCTGAGTGTGCGAGAGTGTCCTGTGTCTTGGAATCGTTTGTCCGGCACCACGGCCCCCCTTCTGGCGTCTGCTCATCAACGCCACATTTGTGTTTGACTCCTGGCTCCTGGCTCCTGCTCGTGCCTCCTGTCCTGCTCCTGTTTTTGCTTCTGTTCTCGTTGCCCGTCTCCGTCTACGTTTTAAGCTCCTTTTTACTGGCTGCTCCACATGCAAGCATGTCCTTCCGTGTGTGTCCGTTTCAACTGCGCATTTGTCTGGTCGCTTGAGCAGCCTTTCAGCTGTGCTCAGCCTTTCTCCCTGCCGATTTTCCATTTCCCCCATTTTCCACTGCCTCTGCCTCTGCCCTCAACCCTTGTGGCTGTCTCTGTTTGCATAAATGACTGCGCCTGTGTATTTGGCATGACTCTTGAATTAATTTTGCAACATTTTAAATTGAGCGCAATTAATTGCGAAAATGTTTTATTTTTCCACTTGCACTCATTTTTCACATTGCATATGTATGCATGCCCATACAGATGCAATTGGATATGCACATGTGTGGGTCCGTGTTTGGGTTTGCTGTGCATTTGGTTGCCATTCCACTTTTTTTTTATTTCACCCGTTCGCCTGCAAGTGCGAACACGCGCATTCAAGCATATGCACGTCGCCAGCGCGCTTTCTATACAAGCACACACACACATCCTTGTACGTATAACGCATTCACACTCGCACACACACACACCCCCCTGCCCATCTACATGTATGTATATGTGACGTTTTTGTTGTTGCTGGCCCATCGTTTGGACGTGCCGCCTCTTTTACCACTCATTTCATAGTTGCCATTTCTTTTTTTTTCACCCAGCATACAATGGGGTATATTGTAGCAGCTCCACCAAAGCCTGTATATTTTAATGCATATTAATATGACACTTTTCCGGCACAGGATACCATTCTAAATTTCGAAAAGGTACCTTTAATATATATACAATTTTACATAATATTTTTTTTTTTAATTATATTAGGTATTTTAGTAGAAACAGCCTTTCCCTCATCAGCAGCCCTTAATAACCTACTCCAACATTCAGGCCAAGAACTTAGGAAATTATAGTACAGGAATAAAATCTTCAATCGATTATAATTTTTCTTAATTTAAATACAATATTCTAGGGTAATAAATGTTTAATACATATACTGATATTTCTATAAATTAAAACATTTCCCGGGCTTTCTAGGATTAACTGCAGGACATCAATTGTAACCACAACTGAAATCCAACTTTATACTTTTATATACATATGTACATAATATAAATTTTATATAAGGAAAAAATAAGGAATGTATTTCTTTTGTAAATCCTCTTCAGCTTTAATTTTTTGTTGTAAAACAAGCTACGTAGACTGAGCCAATTGATGGAATAGAAACTACCAATTTGTATTTCTAATTAATTCCCTTGCAGGATATTATAAGTTTAGTAGAAGTTTGCACAGCAGTAAAGGAATATAATTTCGCTGTTTTTGAAAATAATTCCATACCTTATTATTATTTTATAAATTTTATTTC